>NC_088409.1:85239-92739 GCF_034236695.1 Oncorhynchus nerka | reverse complement strand
TTCCCTCTCCTCTCTCCTCTCTCTCTCTCTCCCTCGCTCTGCTCTCCTCTCTCTTCTCTCTCTCCTCTCTCCTCTCTCCTCTCTCCTCTCTCCTCTCTCTGCTCTCCCTCTCTCCTCTCTCGTCTCTCCTCTCTCCTCTTCCTCAGTCCCTCTCTCCTCTCTCTCCTCTTCCTATCCTCTCACCTCTCTCCTCTTCCTCAGTCCACTCTCCTCTCTACTATTCCTCAGTTCCATCTCTCTCTCTGCTCTCCTCTCTCCTCAGTCCCTCTCCTCTCTCCTCTTCCTATCCCTCTCGCCTCTCCTCTTCCTCAGTCCCCTCCCCTCTCCTCTCTTTCCAATCCTCTCACCTCTCTCTCGCTTCCTCAGTCCACTCTCTCCTCTCTCTGCTCTCCTCTCTCTCCTCTCCTCTTCCTCAGTCCCCTCTCTCTCTCCTCTTCCTATCCTCTCACCTCTCTCCTCTTCCTCAGTCCCCTCTCCTCTCTCCTCTTCCAATCCTCTCACCTCTCTCCTCTTCCTCAGTCCACTCTCCTCTCTTCTCTCCTATTCCTCAGTTCCCTCTCCTCTCTCTCTTCTGCTCTCCTCTCTCTGCTCTCACAACCTCTCTTCCTCAGTCCTCTCTCCTCTTCCTCAGTCCTTCTCTCCTCTCCCTCTTCCTCATTCCTCTATCCTCTCTCCTCTTCCTCAGTCCCTCTATCCTCCTATCCTCTCTCTCTTCCTCAGTCCTCTATCCTCTATCCTCTCTCCTCTTCCTCAGTCCTCTATCCTCTATCCTCTCTCCTCTTCCTCAGTCCTCTATCCCTCTATCCCTCTTCCTCAGTCCTCTATCTCTCTCCTCTCTCCTCTCTTCTCCGTCCTCCCTCCTCTCCACTTCACATCTCCTGCTCCACTCTGCAATCAACACCATGCCATTATGAGTGTGTCTGCCAGTGAAGTGTTGTTGACATGATTACTGATGTGTAGTTAGTCTTAAGTGTGAGTGTTGTAGTGTCAGTTCCCTATGAAGTGTGTAGAATGTTGCCTGGCCAAGTGTCCAGTTTCCTATGAAGAATGTTGCCTGGCCAATCGCTGTCAGTTCCCCATTGTTCAGTTTCCTATGAAGTGTGTAGAATGTTGCCTGGCCAATCGCTGTTCAGTTTCCCTATGAAGTGTGTAGAATGTTGCCTGGCCAATCGCTGTCAGTTCCCCTAGAATGTTGCCTGGAAGTGTGTGAAGAATGTTGCCTGGCCAATCGCTGTCAGTTTCCCTATGAAGTGTGTAGAATGTTGCCTGGCCAATCGCTGTCAGTTTCCCTGTGAAGTGTGTAGAATGTTGCCTGGCCAATCGCTGTCAGTTTCCCTATGAAGTGTGTAGAATGTTGCCTGGCCAATCGCTGTCAGTTCCCCTATGAAGTGTAGAATGTTGCCTGGCCAATCGCTGTCAGTTTCCCTGTGAAGTGTGTAGAATGTTGCCTGGCCAATCGCTGTCAGTTTCCCTATGAAGTGTGTAGAATGTTGCCTGGCCAATCGCTGTCAGTTTCCCTGTGAAGTGTGTAGAATGTTGCCTGGCCAATCGCTGTCAGTTTCCCTGTGAAGTGTGTAGATGTTGCCTGGCCAATGGGTTTCCCAGAATCGCTATGAAGTGTAGAATGCTGCATGGCCAATTTCCTGTGAAGTGTGTAGAATGTTGCCTGGCCAATCGCTGTCAGTTTCCTGTGAAGTGTGTAGAATGTTGCCTGGCCAATCGCTCAGTTTCCCAGTGTTCCCGATCCAGAGCCAGGGGCTTTTCCTCTGGGACACGCCACATGACACGACTGATGTATTCAACATTAGTATTTTAAGAGTGATAAGTGCCTTCTATTTACACGTATTCATCCAACATTAAAAGGAAACATTACTACTGTACACATTTGCATAGGATTATGATTTATTGCTGATGAAAATGATATTTCATAATCACTATTATCATAACTATTCCCCTAGACAGAATTCCCATTGGAATTACCCTTTGATGGAAAAATTGCTTTGTTAGCTAATACAACGTCTGTATCCTCCAGCCGTACCCCAATGGTGTGCCTGTATGGTTATTTATGTACAGTATCTCAGTGGTCTGTCTGATCTGTCTACTGCACTGCCATGTGGTGCGGTCCTGTCCTGTCTGGTCCTGTCCTGTCTGGTCCTGTCTGGTCCTGTCCTGGCTGGTCCTGTCCTGGCTGCTCCTGTCCAAGTCTGGTCCTGTCCTGTCCTGTCTGGTCCTCCCTCCACCTCCCTAACGTCCCCCTCATACTCATGTCTGTGTGGGAGCCGTCCTGCAGCTGAAGACAGCCACAGCCTCTCATTTCATCTACTCTCAGCATCATATTAAAATCACAAAGTCAGTCCTTGGTCTGGACCAGCTCCCTAACACACACACATTAGTTGGATGAATCTCAGAGGAGAGAGAGGGAGGAAGAGAGGGGGGAGAGAGAAAGGGGAAGAGGGGGAGATGGGGGATGGGGGGGAGAGATGAAGAGGGGAGAGAGAGAGAGACAGAGAGAGAGACACACATAGAGAGACACGGGAGAGACTGGAAACACTGAGACACTGTCTCCTCCTCCCCCTCCTCCTCCCTCATTCCCTCTCCTCCATCTTCTCTCTGTGATGGAGCAGAACACAGCCCTCTCCTCCTCCCTTCTCCTCCTCTCTCCTCCCTCCCTCATTCCCTCCTCCATCTTCTCTCTGTGATGGAGCAGAACACAGCCCCTCTCCTCCTCCCTCTCTCCTCCTCTCTCCTCCTCCATTGCTCCTCCATCTCTCTCTGTGATGGAGCAGAACACAGCCCTCTCCTCCCTCCTCTCTCCTGCTCTCCTCCTCCATTCCCTCCTCCATCTTCTCTCTGTGATGGAGCAGAACACAGCCCTCCTCCCTCCTCCATTGCCTCCTCCATCTTCTCTCTGTGATTGAGCAGAACACAGCCCTTCCATCCTCCCCCCATTCCCTCCTAAATCAACATGAAGGGCCTTCACTGCTGTGACTCTGTCACTAGAACACAGCCGTTCACTGCCTCCTCATTCACTAAATCAACATGAAGGGCCAGTTCACTCTGTGATGGAGCAAAACAACATGAAGGGCCAATTCACTGCTGTGACTCATTCACTAAAACAACATCCATCTTCACCGCTGTGATGGAGCAGAACACGAAGGGCCCTTCCATGACTCTGTCACTATTTCCTATTAGAGTTAATGCTAATAAATCAACATGAAGGGCCACCCACTGTTGTGACTCTGTCACTAAAACAACACGAAGGGCCATCCACTGTTGTGACTCTGTCACTAAATCAACATGAAGGGCCAATTCACTGTTGTAGACTCTGTCACTAAAACAACATGAAGGGCCAGATTCACTGCTGTGACTCTGTCACTAAAACAACACGAAGGACCAATTCACTGTTGTGACTCTGTCATGAACTCATATCTTCAACACATTAGTTTAGTAGATTCAGGATATTTTCAACACATTAGTTTAGTAGATTCAGGATATCTTCAAAGCAGTCTGGTATTGTATCAACACTGCAGCCAGAATAGTGTTCTATTTGGACCCTGATGAAAAGTAGTGCACTATATAGGGCATAGGGTGCCATTTGGGCCCTGACCTATATAGTGCACTATATAGGGAATAGTGTTCTATTTGGGAGGCAGCCTATCTACTGCTCTCTCAGTTGACCACCAACTTTCTTTAGGCCAAGCAGAAAAACCCTGAGACGCCTGCTAATACAAACACTGATTGCTTCATTATTAGGGATACGCACCCCCAGGAAACCCTGCTTCTCTGAGTCCATGTCGTCTATACACGCTGATCTACCCCCCCAAACCAATATCCACGTGATGAGTTCAGTTATTTTGTGGAATCCAACCCCATCAAAGTTGCCCATCCCTGGTGTTGACCTACAGTGCCTTGCCCATCCCTGGTGTTGACCTACAGGGCCTTGCCCATCCCTGGTGTTGACCTACAGTGCCTTGCAAAAGTGTTCATCCCCCTTGGTGTTTTTACTATTTTGTTGCAATACAACCTGTAATTTAAATAGATGTTTTATTTGGATTTAATGTAATGGACAGACAAAAATTGGTGAAGTGAACTAGAAAAAATTAACTGTTTAAAAATATATATATATATATATTTAAAAAACGGAAAATTGGTGTGTGCATATGTATTCACCCCCTTTGCTAAGACGCCCCTAAACAAGATCTGGTGCAACCAATTACCTTCAGAAGTCACATCATTAGTTAAATAAAGTCCACCTGTGTGCAATCTAAGTGTCACATGACAGTAAATATACACCTGATCTGAAAGGCCCAAGAGTCTGCAACACCATTACAAGGGGCACCATCACAAACTGCACCACATGAAGACCAAGGAGCTCTCCAAACAGAGTCAGGGACAGCAAGTAGTGGAGAAGTACAGACCACGTGTTGCTGCTATGAAAATATCTGAATGACGATTCCATCATACAAGACCGTTAAACCATTATTTTAAAAATGTGGAAAGATTAGTCACGCTGAACAAACAAGAGAGGGCCACCTACTGTAAAATCAATGAGCAGTAAAGAGGACAATCAGAGAGGCAAACAAAGAGACTAGCATACTGAAGGAGCTGTAAAGCCCATGGAGATTGGAATATCTGTCCATAGGATAAAAAAATAAGCTTAAAGACGAAAATAAGAAAACACGTTTGGTGTTAAGCAAAAGGCATGTGGGGAGACTCCCAGACATATGGAAGAAGGTACTGTGGTCAGGTGAGACTAAAATGTAGCTTTTTGGCCATCAAGGAAAAGCTATTTCTAAAGTAAACCCCAACACCTCTCATCTCCCCGAGAACATCATCCCCACAATGAAGCATGGTGGTGGCAGCATCATGTTGTGGGATGTTTTTCATCGGCAGGAACTGGGAAACTGGTCAGAATTGAAGGAATTATGGATGGAGCTAAATACAGGGAATGAGAAACCTGCTTCAGCTCCTTCAAGGATTTGAGACGAGACGGACCACCTTCCAGCAGGACAATGACCCCTACATACTGCTAAAGCAAAATACTTGAATGGTTTAAGGGGAAACATTGAACCCATCCAATTTGGATGGAGCTTGAAACAGTTTTGCTCTGACGAATGGGCAAAAATCCCAGTCAATAGATGTGCCAAACTTATAGAGACATACCCCAAGAGACTTTGCAGCTGTAATTGCTGCACAAGGTGGATCTACAAAGTATTGACTTTGAGGGGGGTGAACAATTATGCACGCTCTAGTTTTCTGTTTTCTAGTGTTATTTCTTGTTTGTCCCCCCCACAAAAAAAAATCTATTTTAATTCCAGGTTGTAAGGCAACAAAATAGGGGGAATTCCAAGGGGGGTAAATACTTCCACAAGCCTCTGTAATATGTTTCCCAGTTCACGTCCCTGATTAACTCTCTGTGTGTGTGTGTTCTCTCTGCAGCCCATTCGTGTAAGCAGCCCAAGTCCCCTCCCAATGCAGACGTAGTTGGGATGGAGCTGGCTCCGTATGGCTACACCCTGCTCTACTCCTGCCAGCCTGGCTTCATCCTGTCTGGGGGGTCAGAACACAGGGTCTGCAGGTCTGATGGAAGCTGGACCGGTAAGGTCCCCATCTGCAGAGGTAGGGAAATGAAGTCTATCTGGTTTTGTACTATGATATTGATATATGTTTCCAACACAACTTGACAGTTACTGAGATACAATGTCAGTGATGAGAACATACAATAAATATCTAAATGTGACAAATAAGTATAGAAGTACTGTAGAAAGCTGGTTATGGTTGGAACAGAAGTACTGTAGAAAGCTGGTTATGACTGGACAGAAGTACTGTAGAAAGCTGGTTATGACTGGACAGAAGTACTGTAGAAAGCTGGTTATGGTTGGAACAGAAGTACTGTAGAAAGCTGGTTATGGCTTGGACAGAAGTACTGTAGAAAGCTGGTTATGGCTTGGACAGAAGTACTGTAGAAAGCTGGTTATGACTGGACAGAAGTACTGTAGAAAGCTGGTTATGGCTGGACAGAAGTACTGTAGAAAGCTGGTTATGGATGGAACAGAAGTACTGTAGAAAGCTGGTTATGGCTTGGACAGAAGTACTGTAGAAAGCTGGTTATGGCTTGGAAAAGAAGTACTGTAGAAAGCTGGTTATGGTTGGAACAGAAGTATTGTAGAAAGCTGGTTATGGCTGGACAGAAGTACTGTAGAAAGCTGGTTATGGTTGGAACAGAAGTATTGTAGAAAGCTGGTTATGGCTGGAACAGAAGTACTGTAGAAAGCTGGTTATGGCTGGACAGAAGTATTGTAGAAAGCTGGTTATGGCTGGACAGAAGTACTGTAGAAAGCTGGTTATGGTTGGAACAGAAGTATTGTAGAAAGCTGGTTATGGCTGGAACAGAAGTACTGTAGAAAGCTGGTTATGGCTGGACAGAAGTACTGTAGAAAGCTGGTTATGGCTGGACAGAAGTACTGTAGAAAGCTGGTGATGACTGGGCAGAAGTACTGTAGAAAGCTGGTTATGGCTGGACAGAAGTACTGTAGAAAGCTGGTTATGGCTGGAACAGAAGTACTGTAGAAAGCTGGTTATGGCTGGAACAGAAGTACTGTAGAAAGCTGGTTATGACTGGACAGAAGTACTGTAGAAAGCTGGTTATGGCTGGAACAGAAGTACTGTAGAAAGCTGGTTATGACTGGGACAGAAGTACTGTAGAAAGCTGGTTATGGCTGGACAGAAGTACTGTAGAAAGCTGGTTATGGCTGGACAGAAGTACTGTAGAAAGCTGGTTATGGTTAGAACAGAAGTACTGTAGAAAGCTGGTTATGGCTGGGACAGAAGTACTGTAGAAAGCTGGTTATGACTGGAACAGAAGTACTGTAGAAAGCTGGTTATGGCTGGACAGAAGTACTGTAGAAAGCTGGTTATGACTGGGACAGAAGTACTGTAGAAAGCTGGTTATGGCTGGACAGAAGTACTGTAGAAAGCTGGTTATGGTTGGAACAGAAGTACTGTAGAAAGCTGGTTATGGCTGGAACAGAAGTACTGTAGAAAGCTGGTTATGGCTGGGACAGAAGTACTGTAGAAAGCTGGTTATGGCTGGAACAGAAGTACTGTAGAAAGCTGGTTATGACTGGAACAGAAGTACTGTAGAAAGCTGGTTATGGCTGGAACAGAAGTACATGTTAGAAAGCTGGTTATGACTGGAACAGAAGTACTGTAGAAAGCTGGTTATGGCTGGAACAGAAGTACTGTAGAAAGCTGGTTATGGCTGGACAGAAGTACTGTAGAAAGCTGGTTATGGCTGGACAGAAGTACTGTAGAAAGCTGGTTATGGCTGGACAGAAGTACTGTAGAAAGCTGGTTATGACTGGAACAGAAGTACTGTAGAAAGCTGGTTATGACTGAGACAGAAGTACTGTAGAAAGCTGGTTATGGCTGGAACAGAAGTACTGTAGAAAGCTGGTTATGACTGGAACAGAAGTACTGTAGAAAGCTGGTTATGGCTGG
>NC_088409.1:75000-84739 GCF_034236695.1 Oncorhynchus nerka | reverse complement strand
GGCTAGTTAGGAACTCCCCTCACCTGGTTGTCTAGGTCTTCATTGGCTAGTTAGGAACTCTCCTCACCTGGTTGTCTAGGTCTTCATTGGCTAGTTAGGAACTCCCCTCACCTGGTTGTCTAGGTCTTCATTGGCTAGTTAGGAACTCCCCTCACCTGGTTGTCTAGGTCTTCATTGGCTAGTTAGGAACTCCCCTCACCTGGTTGTCTAGGTCTTCATTGGCTAGTTAGGAAGTCCCCTCACCTGGTTGTCTAGGTCTTCATTGATTAGTTAGGAACTCCCCTCACCTGGTTGTCTAGGTCTTCATTGATTAGTTAGGAACTCTCCTCACCTGGTTGTCTAGGTCTTCATTGGCTAGTTAGGAACTCTCCTCACCTGGTTGTCTAGGTCTTCATTGGCTAGTTAGGAACTCCCCTCACCTGGTTGTCTAGGTCTTCATTGATTAGTTAGGAAGTCCCCTCACCTGGTTGTCTAGGTCTTCATTGGCTAGTTAGGAACTCCCCTCACCTGGTTGTCTAGGTCTTCATTGGCTAGTTAGGAACTCCCCTGACCTTGTTGTCTAGGTCTTCATTGGCTAGTTAGGAACTCCCCTCACCTGGTTGTCTAGGTTTTCATTGGCTAGTTAGGAACTCTCCTCACCTTGTTGTCTAGGTCTTCATTGGCTAGTTAGGAACTCCCCTCACCTGGTTGTCTAGCCCTTCATTGGCTAGTTAGGAACTCTCCTCACCTGGTTGTCTAGGTCTTCATTGGCTAGTTAGGAACTCCCCTCACCTGGTTGTCTTCATTGGCTAGTTAGGAAGTCCCCTCACCTGGTTGTCTAGGTCTTCATTGGCTAGTTAGGAACTCCCCTCACCTGGTTGTCTAGGTCTTCATTGATTAGTTAGGAAGTCCCCTCACCTGGTTGTCTAGGTCTTCATTGATTAGTTAGGAACTCCCCTCACCTGGTTGTCTAGGTCTTCATTGATTAGTTAGGAACTCTCCTCACCTGGTTGTCTAGGTCTTCATTGGAACTCCCCTCACCTGGTTGTCTAGGTCTTCATTGATTAGTTAGGAACTCCCTCACCTGGTTGTCTAGGTCTTCATTGATTAGTTAGGAACCCCTCACCTGGTTGTCTAGGTCTTCATTGGCTAGTTAGGAACTCCCTCACCTGGTTGTCTAGGTTTCATTGGCTAAGAACTCCCCTCACCTGGTTGTCTAGGTCTTCATTGGCTAGTTAGGAACTCCCCTCACCTGGTTGTCTAGGTCTTCATTGGCTAGTTAGGAACTCTCCTCACCTTGTTGTCTAGGTCTTCATTGGCTAGTTAGGAACTCCCCTCACCTGGTTGTCTAGCCCTTCATTGGCTAGTTAGGAACTCTCCTCACCTGGTTGTCTAGGTCTTCATTGGCTAGTTAGGAACTCCCCTCACCTGGTTGTCTTCATTGGCTAGTTAGGAAGTCCCCTCACCTGGTTGTCTAGGTCTTCATTGCTTAGTTAGGAACTCCCCTCACCTGGTTGTCTAGGTCTTCATTGATTAGTTAGGAAGTCCCCTCACCTGGTTGTCTAGGTCTTCATTGATTAGTTAGGAACTCTCCTCACCTGGTTGTCTAGGTCTTCATTGGCTAGTTAGGAACTCCCCTCACCTGGTTGTCTAGGTCTTCATTGGCTAGTTAGGAACTCCCCTCACCTGGTTGTCTAGGTCTTCATTGGCTAGTTAGGAACTCCCCTCACCTGGTTGTCTAGGTCTTCATTGATGAGTTAGGAAGTCCCCTCACCTGGTTGTCTAGGTCTTCATTGATTAGTTAGGAACTCTCCTCACCTGGTTGTCTAGGTCTTAATTGATGAGTTAGGAACTCTTTTCACCTGGTTGACTTCATTGATTAGTTAGGATCTCCCCTCACCTGGTTGTGTAGGTCTTCATTGGAAACCAATTAAAAGGAAATAACAAAACCAATAGCCATTGGGCCCCTCACATGGAATGAGTTTGACAGCCCTGAAATAATTTAAGAATAACCCACTGAATTAAAGACAGGGTTTTGGGTCTCTCCACTCCCAGCCATATAATATGCCAAATGATCTGCCCATGCACTATAAACATGGATAAAACAAACATGAGTGAGGAATTTACGAGTCGTTTCATTTACGAGTCAGGATGAATTCAGTGAACTTAAAGCTAATGTTTTTGGGCCTCTCCATTCCAGCCAAGTTAGGAACTGGTACCTCACCAAGGGAAAGAGTTGTCTAGAAGTTTAATATGGCAAGTCAGGAACCCCTTCAGCTGTAGCGCCTCCTATGTCCTGGTGGGGTCAACTACACGCATCTGTCAGAACGACAGCACCTGGAGCGGCACTCAGCCACATGTCTAGGTCTTCATGGTAGTTAGGAACTCCCCTACTATAACAGGTACAGTCTAGGTCTTCATTGGCTAGTTAAGTCAACCTCACCTGTTGTCTAGGTCTTCATTGGCTAGTTAGGAACTTCATCACCTGGTTAACTAGTCTTCATTGTCTATAGGTAACAACATCATACTGTAACAGCTACAGTCTATAGGTAACAACATCATACTGTGTCTAGGTCTTCAGTCTAGTTAGGTAACAACCTCACCTGGTTGTCTTCATACTGTCTAGGTCATCACTGGTGGCTAGTCTATAGGTAACTCCCCAACCTACAGTTGTCTAGGTCTTCATATTGTAACAACTCACATAGGTAACAACATCATACTGTAACCTGTAACACCTGGTTGTCTAGGTCTACATTGTCTAGTTAGGTAACAACATCATCACCTGTAACAGTCTACAGTCTATAGGCTAGTCTTAGGAACTCATCACCTGGTTGTCTAACATCTGATTAGGTAAGTAAATAACATCATACTGGTTGTCTAGCCTTCAGTCTATTGTAACAACATCATACTGGTTGTCTAGGTCTTCATTGTCTATAGGTAACAACATCATACTGTAACTAGGTCTACATACTGTCTAGTCTATAGGTAACAACATCATCACTGTAACAACTACAGTCTATAGGTAACAACATCATACTGTAACAACTACAGTCTAGTTAGGTCTTCACCTGTTGTCTAACAATTCATTGTCTAGTTAGGTAACTCAACATCACCTGGTTGTCTAGGTCTTCAGCTACAGTCTATAGGTAACAACATCACCTGGTTAAGTCTTATTGGTAACAACTACAGTGTCTATAGGTTAGTCTATAGGTAACATCAACTGTAACACTGTCTCTAGGTCTTCATTGTAACAGCTACAGTCTATAGGTAACAACATCATACTGTAACACTACTGTCTTGTCTAGGTAACTTCATTCACAGCTAGTCTTAGGTAACTCATCATACTGTAACAGCTACAGTCTATAGGTAGTTAACATCATACTGTAACAGCTACAGTCTATAGGTAACAACCTCACCTGTTACAGTCTATAGGTAACAACATCATACTGTAACAGCTACAGTCTATAGGAACAACTCCTCAACTGTCTATAGGTCTTCATTGTAACAGCTACAGTTATAGGTAACAACTTCAGCTACAGTCTATAGGTAAGTCCCTCACCTGGTTGTCTATAGGTCTTCATTGGCTACAGTCTTAGGAACTCCCCTCACCTGGTTGTCAAGGTCTTCATTGTCTATAGGAACAACCCATACTGTCTATAGGTCTTCATTGTCTAGTTAGGAACATCCAACTCAGTCTGGTTGTCTAGGTCTTCATTGGCTAGTTAGGAACTCTCCTCACCTACAGTCTAGGTCATCATGTGGCTAGGGAACATCATACTGTAACAACTACAGTCTATAACAAGGTAGGAACTTATACTGTAACAGCTACAGTCTTAGGTAACAACATACTGTAACAGCTACAGTCTATAGGTAACAACATCATACTGTAACAGCCCCTCAGTCTATTGTAGGTCTACAGTCTGAGGTAACATACATCATACTGGTAACAACTACAGTCTAGTCTATAGGTTAGGTAACAACATCATACTGGTTAACAGCTACAGTCTATAGGTAACATCATACTGTAACAACTACAGTCTATAGGTAACAACATCATACAGTCTATAGGTCATCAGCTACAGGTCTACTGGTTAACAGTTCTTCAGTCTATAGGTAACAACATCATACTGTTAACAGCTACAGTCTATAGGTAACAACACCTGGTTGTCTAGGTCTTATTGGTAACAACATTATACTAGTTAACAGCTACAGTCTATAGGTCTTCATTGTAACAATAACAGGAACTCCCATTATACTGGTAACAGCTACAGTCTATAGGTAACAACATCATACTGTAACAGTCTTCATTGTCTATAGGTAACAACATCATACTGTAACAGCTACAGTCTATAGGTAACAACTCATACTGTAACAGCTACAGTCTATAGGTAACAACATCATACTGTAACAGCTACAGTCTAGTTAGGAAATATACTGGTTAACAGGTTTTCATTGTCTAGTTGTACTACAGTCTATAGGTAGCTACACCTTAACTTCATACTGTAACAGCTACAGTCTATAGGTAACATCATACTGTAACAACTACAGTCTATAGGTAACAACATCATACTGTAACAACTACAGTCTACATCATACTGGTAACAACATCATACTGTAACAACTACAGGTCTATAGGTAACAACATCATACTGTAACAGCTACAGTCTATAGGTAACAACATCATACTGTAACAGCTACAGTCTATAGGTAACAACATCATACTGTAACAACTACAGTCTATAGGTAACAACATTATACTGTAACAGCTACAGTCTATAGGTAACATCATACTGTAACAACTACAGTCTATAGGTAACAACATTATACTGTAACAGCTACAGTCTATAGGTAACAACATCATACTGTAACAGCTGCAGTCTATAGGTAACAACATCATACTGTAACAGCTACAGTCTATAGGTAACAACATCATACTACAGGTTAACATACTGTCTACAGTCTATAGGTAACAACATCATACTGTAACAACTACACTATAGTAACAACTAACAGGGTCTACAGTCTATAGGTAACAACATCACCTGTAACAACTACAGTCTATAGGTAACAACATCATACTGTAACATACAGTCTGTAACAAACATACTAACAGCTACAGTCTATAGGTAACAACATCATACTGTAACAACTACAGTCTATAGGTAACAACATCATACTGTAACAACTACAGTCTATAGGAACAACATACTGTCACTACAGTCTATAGGTAACAACCATACTTAACAAACAGCTACAGTCTATAGGTATCATCATACAACAGCTACAGTCTATAGGTAACATCATACTGTAACATCATACTAGGTAAACAGCTACAGTCTATAGGTAACAACATCATACTGTAACAACTACAGTCTATAGTCTAGGTAACAAATACAGTCTACATCTAGGTAACAACATCATACTGTAACAGCTACAGTCTATAGGTAACATCATACTGTAACAACTACAGTCTATAGGTACTGTAACAACATTATACTGTAACAGCTACAGTCTATAGGGTAACAACATCATAAGTCTATAGGTAACAACATTATACTAACAGTAACTCATAGCTGTAACAACTACAGTCTATAGGTAACAACATCATACTGTAACAGCTACAGTCTATAGGTAACAACATACTGTAACAGCTACAGTCTATAGGTTCATACTGTAACAACTACAGTCTATAGGTAACAACATCATACTGTAACAGCTACAGTCTATAGGTAGCAACATCATACTGTAACAGCTACAGTCTATAGGTAACAACAACATACTGTAACATACTACAGTCAAGTCTATAGGTAACAACATCATACTGTAACAGCTACAGTCATAGGTACTACAGTCTATAGGTAACATCATACTGTAACAACTACAGTCTATAGGTAACAACATCATACTGTAACAACTACAGTCTATAGGTAACAACATCATAACAACATAACAACATCATACTGTAACAGCTAGTCAGTCTATAGGTAACATCATACTGTAACAACTACAGTCTATAGGTAACAACATCATACTGTAACAGCTACAGTCTATAGGTAACATCATACTGTAAGTCTATAGGTAACAACATCATACTGTAACAGCTACAGTCTATAGGTCAACAACATACTGTAACAGCTACAGTCTATAGGTAACAAACATCATACTGTAACAACTACAGTCTATAGGTAACAACATCATACTGTAACAGCTACAGTCTATAGGTAACAACATCATACTGTAACAGCTACAGTCTATAGGTAACAACATCATACTGTAACAACTCAGTCTATAGGTAACAACATTATACTGTAACAGCTACAGTCTATAGGTGTAACAGCTACAACAACATCATACTGTAACAGCTACAGTCTATAGGTAACAACATCATACTGTAACAGCTACAGTCTATAGGTAACAACATCATACTGTAACAACTGCAGTCTATAGGTAACAACATCATACTGTAACAGCTACAGTCTATAGGTAACAACATCATACTGTAACAACTACAGTCTATAGGTAACAACATAACAACATCACTGTAACAACTACAGTCTATAGGTAACAACATCATACTGTAACAGCTACAGTCTATAGGTAACAACATCATACTGTAACAACTACAGTCTATAGGTAACAACATCATACTGTAACAACTACAGTCTATAGGTAACAACATCATACTGTAACAACTACAGTCTATAGGTAACAACATCATACTGTAACATACTACAGTCTATAGGTAACAACATCATACTGTAACAGCTACAGTCTATAGGTAACAACATCATACTGTAACAACTACAGTCTATAGGTAACAACATCATACTGTAACAACTACAGTCTATAGGTAACAACATTATACTGTAACAGCTACAGTCTATAGGTAACATCATACTGTAACAACTACAGTCTATAGGTAACAACATCATACTGTAACAACTACAGTCTAGGTAACAACATCATCTGTAACAACTACAGTCTATAGGTAACAACATCATACTGTAACAGCTACAGTCTATAGGTAACAACATCATACTGTAACAGCTACAGTCTATAGGTAACAACATCATACTGTAACAGCTACAGTCTATAGTAACAACATCATACTGTAACATACTACAGTCTATAGTAACAACATCATACTGTAACAACATCATACTGTAACAGCTACAGTCTATAGGTAACTTTAACAAACATCATACTGTAACAACTACAGTCTAGGTAACAACATCATACTGTAACAACTACAGTCTATAGGTAACAACATCAGGTAACAACTGTAACAGCTACAGTCTATAGGTAACAACACATACTGTAACAACTACAGTCTATAGGTAACATCATACTGTAACAGCTACAGTCTATAGGTAACAACATCATACTGTAACAGCTACAGTCTATAGGTAACAACATCATACTGTAACAGCTACAGTCTATAGGTAACAACATCATACTGTAACTGTAAACTACAGTCTATAGGTAACAACATCATACTGTAACAACTACAGTCTATAGGTAACAACATCATACTGTAACAGCTACAGTCTATAGGTAACAACATCATACTGTAACAGCTACAGTCTATAGGTAACAACATCATACTGTAACAGCTACAGTCTATAGGTAACAACATCATACTGTCTATAGGTAACAACTACAGTCTATAGGTAACAACATTATACTGTAACAGCTACAGTCTATAGGTAACAACATCATACTGTAACAACTACAGTCTATAGGTAACAACATCATACTGTAACAGCTACAGTCTATAGGTAACAACATCATACTGTAACAGCTACAGTCTATAGGTAACAACATCATACTGTAACAGCTACAGTCTATAGGTAACAACATCATACTGTAACAACTACAGTCTATAGGTAACAACATCATACTGTAACAGCTACAGTCTATAGGTAACAACATCATACTGTAACAACTACAGTCTATACTGTAACAGCTAACAACATCAGTCACAGCTACAACTACAGTCTATAGGTAACAACATCATACTGTAACAGCTACAGTCTATAGGTAACAACATACTGTAACAACTACAGTCTATAGGTAACAACAACATACTGTAACAACTACAGTCTATAGGTAACAACAACATACTGTAACAACTACAGTCTATGGGTAACATCATACTGTAACAGCTACAGTCTATAGGTAACATCATCATACTGTAACAGCTACAGTCTATAGGTAACAACATCATACTGTAACAGCTACAGTCTATAGGTAACAACATCATACTGTAACAACTACAGTCTATATGTAACAACATCATACTGTAACAACTACAGTCTATAGGTAACAACATTATACTGTAACAGCTACAGTCTATAGGTAACATCATACTGTAACAACTACAGTCTATAGGTAACAACATCATACTGTAACAACTACAGTCTACAGGTAACAACATCATACTGTAACAACTACAGTCTATAGGTAACAACATCATACTGTAACAGCTACAGTCTATAGGTAACAACATCATACTGTAACAGCTACAGTCTATAGGTAACAACATCATACTGTAACAACTACAGTCTATAGGTAACAACATTATACTGTAACAGCTACAGTCTATAGGTAACATCATACTGTAACAGCTACAGTCTATAGGTAACAACATTATACTGTAACAGCTACAGTCTATAGGTAACAACATCATACTGTAACAACTACAGTCTATAGGTAACAACATCATACTGTAACAGCTACAGTCTATAGGTAACAACATCATACTGTAACAGCTACAGTCTATAGGTAACAACATCATACTGTAACAACTACAGTCTATAGGTAACAACATCATACTGTAACAACTACAGTCTATAGGTAACAACATCATACTGTAACAGCTACAGTCTATAGGTAACAACATCATACTGTAACAACTACAGTCTATAGGTAACAACATCATACTGTAACAACTACAGTCTATAGGTAACAACATCATACTGTAACAGCTACAGTCTATAGGTAACATCATACTGTAACAGCTACAGTCTATAGGTAACAACATACTGTAACAACTACAGTCTATAGGTTACAACAACATACTGTAACAACTACAGTCTATAGGTAACAACATCATACTGTAACAACTACAGTCTATAGGTAACAACATCATACTGTAACAGCTACAGTCTATAGGTAACAACATCATACTGTAACAACTACAGTCTATAGGTAACAACATTATACTGTAACAGCTACAGTCTATAGGTAACAACATACTGTAACAGCTACTGTCTATAGGTAACAACAACATACTGTAACAACTACAGTCTATAGGTAACATCATACTATAACAGCTACAGTCTATAGGTAACAACGTCATACTGTAACAACTACAGTCTACAGGTAACAACATACTGTAACACCTACAGTCTATAGGTAACAACATCATACTGTAACAGCTACAGTCTACAGGTAACAACATCATACTGTAACAACTACAGTCTATAGGTAACATTTCTAAGTGACCCCAAACTTTTGATCGGTAGTGTATATTTACAATCCCCTTGTCCAAACATAAAAATAAAGAACGTAGATGCTGTTCCACTTAGAAAAGACCTTATTGATCGTTTCGTCGCGCTTAAAGGTGGTGCAATTATGAGGGATTTAAGTCAAGGTACAAATACACCATTTACGTGTGCATGAATCGTGTCTGAATCGTGTCTGAATCGAGTCTGAATCGAGTCTGAATCGTGTCTGAATCGTGTCTGAATCGTGTCTG
>NC_088409.1:35000-70000 GCF_034236695.1 Oncorhynchus nerka | reverse complement strand
CTGGCCAATCGCTGTCAGTTCCCCTATGAAGTGTGTAGAATGTTGCCTGGCCAATCGCTGTCAGTTTCCCTATGAAGTGTGTAGAATGTTGCCTGGCCAATCGCTGTCAGTTCCCCTATGAAGTGTGTAGAATGTTGCCTGGCCAATCGCTGTCAGTTTCCCTATGAAGTGTGTAGAATGTTGCCTGGCCAATCGCTGTCAGTTTCCCTATGAAGTGTGTAGAATGTTGCCTGGCCAATCGCTGTCAGTTCCCCTATGAAGTGTGTAGAATGTTGCCTGGCCAATCGCTGTCAGTTCCCCTGTGAAGTGTGTAGAATGTTGCCTGGCCAATCGCTGTCAGTTTCCCTATGAAGTGTGTAGAATGTTGCCTGGCCAATCGCTGTCAGTTTCCCTATGAAGTGTGTAGAATGTTGCCTGGCCAATCGCTGTCAGTTTCCCTGTGAAGTGTGTAGAATGTTGCCTGGCCAATCGCTGTCAGTTTCCCTATGAAGTGTGTAGAATGTTGCCTGGCCAATCGCTGTCAGTTCCCTATGAAGTGTGTAGAATGTTGCCTGGCCTATGAATAGAATGTTGCTGGCCATCGCTGTCAGTTTCCCTATGAAGTGTGTAGAATGTTGCCTGGCCAATCGCTGTCAGTTTCCCTGTGAAGTGTGTAGAATGTTGCCTGGCCAATCGCTGTCAGTTTCCCTATGAAGTGTGTAGAATGTTGCCTGGCCAATCGCTGTCAGTTTCTGTGAAGTGTGTAGAATGTTTGGCCAATCGCCCAGTTTCCCTGTGAAGTGTGTAGAATGTTGCCTGGCCAATCGCTGTCAGTTTCCCTGTGAAGTGTGTAGAATGTTGCCTGGCCAATCGCTGTCAGTTTCCCTGTGAAGTGTGTAGAATGTTGCCTGGCCAATCGCTGTCAGTTTCCCTGTGAAGTGTGTAGAATGTTGCCTGGCCAATCGCTGTCAGTTTCCCGAAGCCAGAGGGGCTTTTCCTCTGGGACACGCCACATCACACGACTGGTGTATTCAACATTAGTATTTTAAGAGTGATAAGTGCCTTCTATTTACACTTATTCATCCAACGTTAAAAGGAAACATTACTACTGTACACATTTGCATAGGATTATGATTTATTGCTGATGAAAATGATATTTCATAATCACTATTATCATAACTACTCCCCTAGACAGAATTCCCATTGGAATTACACTTTGATGGAAAAATTGCTTTGTTAGCTAATGCAACATCTGTATCCTCCAGCCGTACCCCAATGGTGTGCCTGTATGGTTATTTATGTACAGTATCTCAGTGGTCTGTCTGATCTGTCTACTGCACTGCCATGTGGTGTGGTCCTGTCCTGGCTGCTCCTGTCCTGTCTGGTCCTGTCCTGTCTGGTCCTGTCCTGTCTGGTCCTGTCCTGTCTGCTCCTGTCTGCTCCTGTCCTGTCTGGTCCTGTCCTGTCCTGTCTGGTCCTGTCCTGTCTGGTCCTGTCCTGGCTGCTCCTGTCCTGTCTGGTCCTGTCCTGTCTGGTCCTGTCCTGTCTGCTCCTGTCCTGGCTGCTCCTGTCCTGTCTGGTCCTGTCTGCTCCTGTCCTGTCTGGTCCTGTCCTGTCTGCTCCTGTCCTGTCTGGTCCTGTCCTGTCTGCTCCTGTCCTGTCTGGTCCTGTCCTGTCTGTTCCTGTCCTGTCTGCTCCTGTCCTGTCTGGTCCTGTGTGCTCCTGTCCTGTCTGGTCCTGTCTGCTCCTGTCCTGTCTGGTCCTGTCTGCTCCTGTCCTGTCTGCTCCTGTCCTGTCTGCTCCTGTCCTGTATGGTCCTGTGTGCTCCTGTCCTGTCTGGTCCTGTCCTGTCTGGTCCTGTCCTGTCTGGTCCTGTCCTGGCTGCTCCTGTCCTGTCTGGTCCTGTCCTGTCTGGTCCTGTGTGCTCCTGTCCTATCTGCTCCTGTCTGGTCCTGTCTGGTCCTGTCCTGTCGGCTCCTGTCCTGTCTGCTCCTGTCCTGTCTGGTCCTGTCTGCACCTGTCCTGTCCTGTCTTCTCCTGTCTGGTCCTGTCCTGTCTGGTCCTGTGTGCTCCTGTCCTGTCTGCTCCTGTCTGGTCCTGTCTGCTCCTGTCCTGTCTGCTCCTGTCCTGTCTGCTCCTGTCCTGTCTGCTCCTGTCCTGTCTGGTCCTGTGTGCTCCTGTCCTATCTGGTCCTGTCCTGTCTGGTCCTGTCCTGTCTGGTCCTGTCCTGTCTGCTCCTGTCCTGTCTGCTCCTGTCCTGTCTGGTCCTGTCCTGTCTGCTCCTGTCCTGTCTGCTCCTGTCCTGTCTGGTCCTGTCCTGTCTGCTCCTGTCCTGTCTGGTCCTGTCCTGTCTGCTCCTGTCCTGTCTGGTCCTGTGTGCTCCTGTCCTGTCTGGTCCTGTCTGGTCCTGTCTGGTCCTGTCCTGTCTGCTCCTGTCCTGTCTGCTCCTGTCCTGTGTGCTCCTGTTCTGTCTGGTCCTGTCCTGTCTGCTCCTGTCCTGTCTGCTCCTGTCCTGTCTGGTCCTGTCCTGTCTGCTCCTGTCCTGTCTGGTCCTGTACTGTCTGCTCCTGTCCTGTCTGCTCCTGTCCTGTCTGCTCCTGTCCTGTCTGCTCCTGTCCTGTCTGGTCCTGTCTTCTCCTGTCCTGTCTGGTCCTGTCTGGTCCTGTCTGGTCCTGTCTTCTCCTGTCCTGTCTGGTCCTGTCTGGTCCTGTCTGGTCCTGTCTTCTCCTGTCCTGTCTGCTCCTATGTGCTCATGTCCTGTCTGCTCCTATGTGCTCATGTCCTGTCTGCTCCTGTCCTGTCTGCTCCTGTCCTGTCTGGTCCTGTGTGCTCCTATCCTGTCTGGTCCTGTCCTGTCTGGTCCTCCCTCCACCTCCCTAACGTCCCCCTCTTACTCATGTCTGTGTGGGAGCCGTCCTGCAGCTGAAGACAGCCACAACCTCTCATTTCATCTACTCTCAGCATCATATTAAAATCACAAAGTCAGTCCTTGGTCTGGACCAGCTCCCTAACACACACACATTAGTTGGATGAATCTCAGAGTGAGAGAGGAGGGAGGAAGAGAGGGGGGAGAGAGAAAGGGGAAGAGGGGGGGATGGGGGGAGAGATGAAGAGGGGAGAGAGAGAGAGACAGAGAGAGAGAGACACACATAGAGAGACACGGGGAGAGACTGAAACACTGAGACACTGTCTTTCTCCCTCCTCCTCCCTCATTCCCTCCTCCATCTTCTCTCTGTGATGGAGCAGAACACAGCTCTCTCCTCCTCCCTCTTCTCCTCTCTCCTCCTCCCTCATTCCCTCCTCCATCTTCTCTCTGTGATGGAGCAGAACACAGCCCTCTCCTCCTCCCTCTCCTCCTCTCTCCTCCTCCCTCATTCCCTCCTCCATCTTCTCTCTGTGATGGAGCAGAACACAGCCCTCTCCTCCTCCCTCTCCTCCTCTCTCCTCCTCCATTCCCTCCTCCATCTTCTCTCTGTGATGGAGCAGAACACAGCCCTTCCCTCCTCCATTGCCTCCTCCATCTTCTCTCTGTGATTGAGCAGAACACAGCCCTTCCATCCTCCCTATTTCCTATTAGAGTTAATGTCACTAAATCAACATGAAGGGCCAATTCACTGCTGTGACTCTGTCACTAAAACAACATGAAGGGCCAGTTCACTGCTGTGACTCTGTCACTAAATCAACATGAAGGGCCAGTTCACTGCTGTGACTCTGTCACTAAAACAACATGAAGGGCCAATTCACTGCTGTGACTCTGTCACTAAAACAACATGAAGGGCCAATTCACTGCTGTGACTCTGTCACTAAAACAACACGAAGGGCCAATTCACTGCTGTGACTCTGTCACTAAAACAACATGAAGGGCCAATTCACTGCTGTGACTCTGTCACTAAAACAACATGAAGGGCCAATTCACTGTTGTGACTCTGTCACTAAAACAACATGAAGGGCCAGTTCACTGTTGTGACTCTGTCACTAAAACAACATGAAGGACCAATTCACTGCTGTGACTCTGTCACTAAAACAACATGAAGGGCCAATTCACTGTTGTGACTCTGTCACTAAATCAACATGAAGGGCCAATTCACTGTTGTGACTCTGTCACTAAAACAACATGAAGGGCCAATTCACTGCTGTGACTCTGTCACTAAAACAACACGAAGGGCCAATTCACTGTTGTGACTCTGTCATGAACTCATATCTTCAACACATTAGTTTAGTAGATTCAGGATATTTTCAACACATTGGTTTAGTAGATTCAGGATATCTTCAAAGCAGTCTGGTATTGTATCAACACTGCAGCCAGAATAGTGTTCTATTTGGACCCTGATGAAAAGTAGTGCACTATATAGGGCATAGGGTGCCATTTGGGCCCTGACCTATATAGTGCACTATATAGGGAATAGTGTTCTATTTGGGAGGCAGCCTATCTACTGCTCTCTCAGTTGACCACCAACTTTCTTTAGGCCAAGCAGAAAAACCCTGAGACGCCTGCTAATACAAACACTGATTGCTTCATTATTAGGGATACGCACCCCCAGGAAACCCTGCTTCTCTGAGTCCATGTCGTCTATACACGCTGATCTACCCCCCCAAACCAATATCCACGTGATGAGTTCAGTTATTTTGTGGAATCCAACCCCATCAAAGTTGCCCATCCCTGGTGTTGACCTACAGTGCCTTGCCCATCCCTGGTGTTGACCTACAGGGCCTTGCCCATCCCTGGTGTTGACCTACAGTGCCTTGCAAAAGTGTTCATCCCCCTTGGTGTTTTTACTATTTTGTTGCAATACAACCTGTAATTTAAATAGATGTTTTATTTGGATTTAATGTAATGGACAGACAAAAAATTGGTGAAGTGAACTAGAAAAAATTAACTGTTTAAAAATATATATATATATATTTAAAAAACGGAAAATTGGTGTGTGCATATGTATTCACCCCCTTTGCTAAGACGCCCCTAAACAAGATCTGGTGCAACCAATTACCTTCAGAAGTCACATCATTAGTTAAATAAAGTCCACCTGTGTGCAATCTAAGTGTCACATGACAGTAAATATACACCTGATCTGAAAGGCCCAAGAGTCTGCAACACCATTAAGCAAGGGGCACCACCAAGCAAACTGCACCATGAAGACCAAGGAGCTCTCCAAACAGGTCAGGGACAAAGTAGTGGAGAAGTACAGACCACGGTTGGGTTATGAAAAAATATCTGAAACTTTGAACATCCCACGGCGCACCGTTAAATCCATTATTTTAAAAAAATGGAAAGATTGTGTCACCACAACAAACCTGCCAAGAGAGGGCCACCTACCAAAAATCACGGAGCAGGCAAAGAGGGAATTAATCAGAGAGGCAACAAAGAGACCAAAGATAATACTGAAGGAGCTGCAAAGCTCCACAGCGGAGATTGGAATATCTGTCCATAGGATAAAAAAATAAGCTTAAAGACGAAAATAAGAAAACACGTTTGGTGTTCGCCAAAAGGCATGTGGGAGACTCCCCAGACATATGGAAGAAGGTACTGTGGTCAGGTGAGACTAAAATGTAGCTTTTTGGCCATCAAGGAAAATGCTATTTCTGGTGCAAACCCAACACCTCTCATCTCCCCGAGAACATCATCCCCACAGTGAAGCATGGTGGTGGCAGCATCATGTTGTGGGGATGTTTTTCATCGGCAGGAACTGGGAAACTGGTCAGAATTGAAGGAATGATGGATGGAGCTAAATACAGGGAAATTCTTGAGGGAAACCTGTTTCAGTCTTTCAGCGATTTGAGACTGAGACGGAGATTCACCTTCCAGCAGGACAATGACCCTAAGCATACTGCTAAAGCAACACTTGAATGGTTTAAGGGGAAACATTGGAACCCATCCAATTTGATGGAGCTGAAACAGTTTTGCCTTGACGAATGGGCAAAAATCCCAGTCAATAGATGTGCCAAACTTATAGAGACATACCCCAAGAGACTTGCAGCTGTAATTGCTGCACAAGGTGGATCTACAAAGTATTGACTTTGAGGGGGGTGAACAATTATGCACGCTCTAGTTTTCTGTTTTCTAGTGTTATTTCTTGTTTGTCCCCCCCCCAAAAAAAAATCTATTTTAATTCCAGGTTGTAAGGCAACAAAATAGGGGGAATTCCAAGGGGGGTAAATACTTCCACAAGCCTCTGTAATATGTTTCCCAGTTCACGTCCCTGATTAACTCTCTGTGTGTGTGTGTTCTCTCTGCAGCCCATTTGTGTAAGCAGCCCAAGTCTCCTCCCAATGCAGACGTGGTGGGGATGGAGCTGGCTCCGTATGGCTACACCCTGCTCTACTCCTGCCAGCCTGGCTTCATCCTGTCTGGGGGGTCAGAACACAGGGTCTGCAGGTCTGATGGAAGCTGGACCGGTAAGGTCCCCATCTGCAGAGGTAGGGAAATTAAGTCTATCTGGTTTTGTACTATGATATTGATATATGTTTCCAACACAACCTGACAGATACTGAGATACAATGTCAGTGATGAGAACATACAATAAATATCTAAATGTGACAAATAAGTCATGTAGAAAGCTGGTTATGACTGGACAGAAGTACTGTAGAAAGCTGGTTATGACTGGACAGAAGTACTGTAGAAAGCTGGTTATGACTGGACAGAAGTACTGTAGAAAGCTGGTTATGGTTGGAACAGAAGAACTGTAGAAAGCTGGTTATGGTTGGAACAGAAGTACTGTAGAAAGCTGGTTATGGCTTGGACAGAAGTACTGTAGAAAGCTGGTTATGACTGGACAGAAGTACTGTAGAAAGCTGGTTATGACTGGACAGAAGTACTGTAGAAAGCTGGTTATGGTTGGAACAGAAGTACTGTAGAAAGCTGGTTATGGCTGGAACAGAAGTACTGTAGAAAGCTGGTTATGACTGGAACAGAAGTACTGTAGAAAGCTGGTTATGGCTGGACAGAAGTACTGTAGAAAGCTGGTTATGGCTGGAACAGAAGTACTGTAGAAAGCTGGTTATGGCTGGGCAGAAGTACTGTAGAAAGCTGGTTATGACTGGAACAGAAGTACTGTAGAAAGCTGGTTATGACTGGAACAGAAGTGCTGTAGAAAGCTGGTTATGACTGGACAGAAGTACTGTAGAAAGCTGGTTGTGGCTGGACAGAAGTACTGTAGAAAGCTGGTTATGGCTGGGACAAAAGTACTGTAGAAAGCTGGTTATGGCTGGACAGAAGTACTGTAGAAAGCTGGTTATGGCTGGGACAGAAGTACTGTAGAAAGCTGGTTATGACTGGAACAGAAGTACTGTAGAAAGCTGGTTATGGCTGGAACAGAAGTACTGTAGAAAGCTGGTTATGGTTGGACAGAAGTACTGTAGAAAGCTGGTTATGGCTGGGCAGAAGTACTGTAGAAAGCTGGTTATGGCTGGGCAGAAGTACTGTAGAAAGCTGGTTATGGCTGGAACAGAAGTACTGTAGAAAGCTGGTTATGGCTGGAACAGAAATACTGTAGAAAGCTGGTTATGACTGGGACAGAAGTACTGTAGAAAGCTGGTTATGGCTGGACAGAAGTACTGTAGAAAGCTGGTTATGACTGGAACAGAAGTACTGTAGAAAGCTGGTTATGGCTGGAACAGAAGTACTGTAGAAAGCTGGTTTTTGTTGGACAGAAGTACTGTAGAAAGCTGGTTATGGCTGGGCAGAAGTACTGTAGAAAGCTGGTTATGGCTGGGCAGAAGTACTGTAGAAAGCTGGTTATGGCTGGAACAGAAATACTGTAGAAAACTGGTTATGACTGGGACAGAAGTACTGTAGAAAGCTGGTTATGGCTGGACAGAAGTACTGTAGAAAGCTGGTTATGACTGGAACAGAAGTACTGTAGAAAGCTGGTTATGGCTGGAACAGAAGTACTGTAGAAAGCTGGTTATGGTTGGACAGAAGTACTGTAGAAAGCTGGTTATGGCTGGGCAGAAGTACTGTAGAAAGCTGGTTATGGCTGGAACAGAAGTACTGTAGAAAGCTGGCTATGGTTGGAACAGAAGTACTGTAGAAAGCTGGTTATGGCTGGGACAGAAGTACTGTATAAAGCTGGTTATGGCTGGACAGAAGTACTGTATAAAGCTGGTTATGGCTGGACAGAAGTACTGTAGAAAGCTGGTTATGACTGGACAGAAGTACTGTAGAAAGCTGGTTATGACTGGAACAGAAGTGCTGTAGAAAGCTGGTTATGACTGGACAGAAGTACTGTAGAAAGCTGGTTATGGCTGGACAGAAGTACTGTAGAAAGCTGGTTATGGCTGGACAGAAGTACTGTAGAAAGCTGGCTTACTGTGAAAGCTGGTTATGACTGGACAGAAGTACTGTAGAAAGCTGGTTATGGCTGGAACAGAAGTACTGTAGAAAGCTGGTTATGACTGGAACAGAAGTACTGTAGAAAGCTGGTTATGGCTGGACAGAAGTACTGTAGAAAGCTGGTTATGGCTGGAACAGAAGTACTGTAGAAAGCTGGTTATGGCTGGAACAGAAGTACTGCTGGTTATGGCTGGACAGAAGTACTGTAGAAAGCTGGTTATGGTTGGACAGAAGTACTGTAGAAAGCTGGTTATGGCTGGGACAGAAGTACTGTAGAAAGCTGGTTATGACTGGGACAGAAGTACTGTAGAAAACTGGTTATGGCTGGAACAGAAGTACTGTAGAAAGCTGGTTATGACTGGAACAGAAGTACAGAAAGCTGGTTATGACTGGAACAGAAGTACTGTAGAAAGCTGGTTATGACTGGACAGAAGTACTGTAGAAAGCTGGTTATGGCTGGAACAGAAGTACTGTAGAAAGCTGGTTATGGCTGGGACAGAAACTGTACTGTGGAACAGAAAGCTGGTTATGGCTGGACAGAAGTACTGTAGAAAGCTGGTTATGGCTGACTGGAACAGAAGTACTGTAGAAAGCTGGTTATGGCTGGAACAGAAGTACTGTAGAAAGCTGGTTATGGTTGGACAGAAGTACTGTAGAAAGCTGGTTATGGCTGGGCAGAAGTACTGTAGAAAGCTGGTTATGGCTGGAACAGAAGTACTGTAGAAAGCTGGTTATGGCTGGAACAGAAGTACTGTAGAAAGCTGGACAGAAGTACTGTAGAAAGCTGGTTATGGCTGGAACAGAAGTACTGTAGAAAGCTGGTTATGGCTGGGACAGAAGTACTGTAGAAAGCTGGTTATGGCTGGACAGAAGTACTGTATAAAGCTGGTTATGTACTGGACAGAAGTACTGTAGAAAGCTGGTTATGACTGGACAGAAGTAGCTGGTTATACTGGAAAGCTGGTTATGACTGGAACAGATGTGCTGTAGAAAGCTGGTTATGACTGGACAGAAGTACTGTAGAAAGCTGGTTATGGCTGGAACAGAAGTACTGTAGAAAGCTGGTTATGACTGGACAGAAGTACTGTAGAAAGCTGGTTATGACTGGAACAGAAGTACTGTAGAAAGCTGGTTATGGCTGGACAGAAGTACTGTAGAAAGCTGGTTATGGCTGGAACAGAAGTACTGTAGAAAGCTGGTTATGGCTGGGCAGAAGTACTGTAGAAAGCTGGTTATGACTGGAACAGAAGTACTGTAGAAAGCTGGTTATGGCTGGACAGAAGTACTGTAGAAAGCTGGTTATGACTGGGACAGAAGTACTGTAGAAAGCTGGTTATGGCTGGACAGAAGTACTGTAGAAAGCTGGTTATGGCTGGAACAGAAGTACTGTAGAAAGCTGGTTATGACTGGGACAGAAGTATTGTAGAAAGCTGGTTATGGCTGGGACAGAAGTACTGTAGAAAGCTGGTTATGGCTGGAACAGAAGTACTGTAGAAAGCTGGTTATGACTGGAACAGAAGTACTGTAGAAAGCTGGTTATGGTTGGAACAGAAGTATTGTAGAAAGCTGGTTATGACTGGGACAGAAGTACTGTAGAAAGCTGGTTATGGCTGGACAGAAGTACTGTAGAAAGCTGGTTATGGCTGGACAGAAGTACTGTAGAAAGCTGGTTATGACTGGAACAGAATTACTGTAGAAAGGCGGTTATGACTGGAACAGACAGAAGTTATACTGGACAGAAGTACTGTAGAAAGCTGGTATGCTGGAACAGAAGTACTGTAGAAAGCTGGACTGGAACAGAAGTAAAGCTGGTTATGACTGGAACAGAAGTACTGTAGAAAGCTGGTTATGACTGGAACAGAAGTACTGTAGAAAGCTGGTTATGACTGGAACAGAAGTACTGTAGAAAGCTGGTTGTGACTGGAACAGAAGTACTGTAGAAAGCTGGTTATGACTGGAACAGAAGTACTGTAGAAAGCTGGTTATGACTGGAACAGAAGTATTGTAGAAAGCTGGTTATGACTGGGACAGAAGTACTGTAGAAAGCTGGTTATGGCTGGACAGAAGTACTGTAGAAAGCTGGTTATGACTGGAACAGAAGTACTGTAGAAAGCTGGTTATGACTGGAACAGAAGTACTGTAGAAAGGCGGTTATGACTGGAACAGAAGTACTGTAGAAAGCTGGTTATGACTGGAACAGAAGTACTGTAGAAAGCTGGTTATGACTGGAACAGAAGTAATGTAGAAAGCTGGTTATGACTGGAACAGAAGTACTGTAGAAAGCTGGTTGTGACTGGAACAGAAGTACTGTAGAAAGGCGGTTATGACTGGACAGAAGTACTGTAGATAGCTGGTTATGACTGGAACAGAAGTACTGTAGAAAGCTGGTTATGACTGGAACAGAAGTACTGTAGAAAGCTGGTTATGACTGGAACAGAAGTACTGTAGAAAGCTGGTTATGGCTGGACAGAAGTACTGTAGAAAGCTGGTTATGGCTGGAACAACAGCTGAATTCTCAGGTTGAAACAGCAGCTGGATGGTCCAGGTCACTGACATCTACCTGTTCACCTATCTGCCTATTCTCTGACCATGACTTTGATTGTTCTGTGGTGATAGACTGGTGACAGACTGTCAAATGGACTAAGCTGGTAGGACTTGGTTTTGAGAGTAGACATTGATATACATTTGATCTGAAACAACTTCAAGGTGATGGTTATGTCAGAACTGAGTGTCCAAAAACACAATGTGAAAGCTCACGCAACTTTTAAAAAGACTGGCGGTTGATCGTTTCCTTTACAAGTGGGTGGTTTTTACATTCTGTTGTTTTTGATAGTCAGTTGTTACTTCCTGCCGTCAGCAGCAATGGGAAGAATCTCTTCCTGCCGTAAACAGCACCTGGAAGAATCTCTTCCTGCCATAAACAGCACCTGAAAGAATCTCTTCCTGCCATAAACAGCACCTGGAAGAATCTCTTCCTGCCATAAACAGCACCTGGAAAGAATCTCTTCCTGCCATAAACAGCACCTGGAAGAAGCGTCTACATATTTTCTGCGGTGCCGTTGTATCTCAGTAACTCTATTCTCTGAGAGCTGATGTAAAATGTGCACCCACACACACACACACACACACACACACACACACACACAGTATGTGTCTTCCTTGCAGGCTCTGCAACATTAAGGAGAGGTACTGTGTTAGCAACAGAGTCATGAAAGTATTTATTTTTGATAACATCCCGAGGGTGTTACTGCTGTGCTCTGAAACAGCGCCGATTTGTGAGATACATAATTCTATGTTTCTTTCCAGTGGGCTCCAAACAGACGGAGAAACCTACCGCAACCTTACAGGGAACGCCAAGCCCCAACATACACGGTAAGAAGAATACAGTAAATGTACATGATAAGAAGAATACAGTACCTTTACACGATAAGAAGAATACAGTAACTTTACATGATAAGAAGAATACAGTAACTTTACATGATAAGAGTTTTACAGTCAATTTACATGGTAAGAAGAATACAGAAAATGTACATGATAAGAAGAATACAGTAACTTTACATGATAAGAAGAATACAGTAACTTTACATGGTAAGAAGAATACAGTAACTTTACATGGTAAGAAGAATACAGTAACGTTACATGATAAGAAGAATACAGTAAATTTACATGATAAGAGGAATACAGCACATTTACATGATAAGAAGAATACAGTAACTTTACATGATAAGAAGAATACAGTAACTTTACATGATAAGAAGAATACAGTAAATTTATATGGTAAGAAGAATACAGTAACTTTACATGATAAGAATTTTTACAGTCAATTTACATGGTAAGAAGAATACAGAAAATGTACATGATAAGAAGAATACAGTAACTTTACATGATAAGAAGAATACAGTAACTTTACATGATAAGAAGAATACAGTCAATTTACATGGTAAGAGGAATACAGTAACTTTACATGATAAGAAGAATACAGTAACTTACATGATAAGAAGAATACAGTAACTTTACATGATAAGAAGAATACAGTAACTTTACATGATAAGAAGAATACAGTAACTTTACATGATAAGAAGAATACAGTAAATGTACATGATAAGAAGAATACAGTAACTTTACATGATAAGAAGAATACAGTAACTTTACATGATAAGAAGAATACAGTAAATTTACAAAGGGGATTGTTCCATAGCCACTTATAGTAGTTATCCATACTGAGTGGATAAAACATGAAGAACACCTGCTCTTTCCATGACATAATAAATGGAAGGGGGAAAAAAACCACCAAATGAAATAAATCAATCCTAATGTTTTATATGGATCTATGTAATGAATGATCTGTATTGCTGAGGCCTGTAACGTCCTGTATTCCAGTCCCTGATGACGTCTTCGCCCCTCATTTCATCTGGAGAGGCTCCTATGATTATAAGAGTCAGAAACATCCGATGACTTTGACCGTCACTCGTTTTAATAGCAGCACGGGAATAGTGAACGCGACGCTAAACGACAGCAACGTGGAATTCCTGCTCTCTGGTACGTTCGTTTATCATGTCACCTTTTTCTGATTTTAGTTGTTGTTGTTGTTGTTGTTGTTGCTGTTGTTACATGCATGTTGTGGTTGTGTCTCACCGTATTCATCAGTTTACTGGCAGAAATCTAATTGGTTGAAAAGAGGTCTATTGTAATTTGTGCTGACTCCTCTCCCCCTTCCCTCTCCTCTCCTTTTCCCTCCCCTCCTCTCCTATCTCCCTCCCTTCCCTTGCCTTCCCTTCCCTCTCCCCTCCTCTCCCATCCTCTCCTCTCCTCTCCTCTAGGAGTGTATAAGAACCGCGAGGCCAGGTTAATGCTCCTGCTGTACCACATGAAAGCCCTGGCCCACAGCACGTATAGCCGGGTTACCGAGGAGACCTGGGCTATGGATGGTTTTGTAAGTACCCTGGGATACCCTAGAGTCAGGCTGTCGACTGTAGTATAACTGTGGAAGACCTTCACTGTGTTTTACTTTCTAACACAGGAGTCTCTGTTTTCACTATGGTAACGTTTACAAAAACAATTGATTCAACAAATCTGATGTTGCAAATTGTTTTTTTATTTCATCTCTCTGTGATGTATTGAACAGTTCGTATATATTGACTGTTTATATGATTCAACTCTCTGTGATGTATATTGACTGTTTATATGATTCATCTCTCTGTGATGTATTGAACAGTTCGTATATTGACTGTTTATATGATTCATCTCTCTGTGATGTATTGAACAGTTCGTATATTGACTGTTTATATGATTCATCTCTCTGTGATGTATTGAACAGTTCGTATATTGACTATGTTTATATGATTCATCTCTCTGTGATGTATTGAACAGTTCGTATATTGACTGTTTATATGATTCATCTCTCTGTGATTTACTGAACAGTTCGTATATTGACTGTTTATATGATTCATCTCTCTGTGATGTATTGAACAGTTCGTATATTGACTGTTTATATGATTCATCTCTCTGTGATTTACTGAACAGTTCGTATATTGACTGTTTATATGATTCACCTCTCTGTGATGTATTGAACAGTTCGTATATTGACTGTTTATATGATTCATCTCTCTGTGATTTACTGAACAGTTCGTATATTGACTGTGTTTATATGATTCATCTCTCTGTGATGTATTGAACAGTTCGTATATTGACTGTTTATATGATTCATCTCTCTGTGATGTATTGAACAGTTCGTATATTGACTATGTTTATATGATTCAACTCTCTGTGATGTATGGAACAGTTCGTATATTGACTGTTTATATGATTCACCTCTCTGTGATGTATGGAACAGTTCGTATATTGAATATGTTTAGTGCCTCTCTTGGCTTCCGTAACTTTGCTGCTTTGACTATATGTTAAATATCCAGAAGAACTGCCTGTCGAATTGGACTATTAACCAACTTCTCTACAGTACTGAGAACTTTAAAGACCAGAAACATGGTAGGACTGAACGGCAGACAGACAGTAACATGGTAGGACTGTGTGGCAGACAGACAGTAACATGGTAGGACTGAACGGCAGACAGACAGACAGTAACATGGTAGGACTGAACGGCAGACAGACAGACAGTAACATGGTAGGACTGAACGGCAGACAGACAGTAACATGGTAGGACTGACCAGCAGACAGACAGTAACATGGTAGGACTGCACGGCAGACAGACAGTAACATGGTAGGACTGCACGGCAGACAGACAGTAACATGGTAGTACTGAACGGCAGACAGACAGACAGTAACATGGTAGGACTGCGTGGCAGACAGACAGACAGTAACATGGTAGGACTGAACGGCAGACAGACAGTAACATGGTAGGACTGACCAGCAGACAGACAGTAACATGGTAGGACTGCACGGCAGACAGACAGTAACATGGTAGGACTGCACGGCAGACAGACAGTAACATGGTAGTACTGAACGGCAGACAGACAGACAGTAACATGGTAGGACTGCGTGGCAGACAGACAGACAGTAACATGGTAGGACTGTACGGCAGACAGACAGTAACATGGTAGGACTGAACGGCAGACAGACAGTAACATGGTAGGACTGTGTGGCAGACAGACAGTAACATGGTAGGACTGAGTGGCAGACAGACAGTAACATGGTAGGACTGTGTGGCAGACAGACAGTAACATGGTAGGACTGAACGGCAGACAGAAAGTAACATGGTAGGACTGCATGGCAGACAGACAGACAGTAACATGGTAGGACTGTGTGGCAGACAGACAGTAACATGGTAGGACTGTGTGGCAGACAGACAGTAACATGGTAGGACTGAACGGCAGACAGACAGACAGTAACATGGTAGGACTGTGTGGCAGACAGACAGTAACATGGTAGGACTGAACGGCAGACAGACAGTAACATGGTAGGACTGAATGGCAGACAGACAGACAGTAACATGGTAGTACTGAACGGCAGACAGACAGTAACATGATATGACTGAACGGCAGACAGACAGTAACATGGTAGTACTGAATGGCAGACAGACAGTAGCACGGTAGTACTGAACGGCAGACAGACAGTAACATGGTAGGACTGTACGGCAGACAGACAGTAACATGGAAGGACTGTACGGCAGACAGACAGTAACATGGTAGTACTGTGCGGCAGACAGACAGAAATATGGTAGTACTGTGCGGCAGACAGACAGTAACATGGAAGGACTGTACGGCAGACAGACAGTAACATGGTAGGACTGTGTGGCAGACAGACAGTAACATGGTAGGACTGACCGGCAGACAGACAGACAGTAACATAGTAGGACTGGACGGCAGACAGACAGTAACATGGTAGGACTGTACGGCAGATAGACAGTAACATGGTAGGCCTGCACGACAGACAGACAGACAGACAGACAGACAGTAACATGGTAGGACTGAACGGCAGACAGACAGTAACATGGTAGGACTGACCGGCAGACAGACAGTAACATGGTAGGACTGAACGGCAGACAGACAGTAACATGGTAGGACTGTACGGCAGACAGACAGAAACATGGTAGGACTGTACGGCAGACAGACAGAAACATGGTAGGACTGTGCGGCAGACAGACAGTAACATGCTAGGACTGTGTGGCAGACAGACAGTAACATGGTAGGACTGTGTAGCAGACAGACAGTAACATGGTAGGACTGAACGGCAGACAGACAGTAACATGGTAGGACTGAACGGCAGACAGACAGACAGTAACATGGTAGGACTGAACGGCAGACAGACAGTAACATGGTAGGACTGTGTGGCAGACAGACAGCAACATGGTAGGACTGTGTGGCAGACAGACAGTAACATGGTAGGACTGTACGGCAGACAGACAGTAACATGGTAGGGCTGTGTGGCAGACAGACAGTAACATGGTAGGACTGAACGGCAGACAGACAGACAGTAACATGGTAGGACTGTGTGGCAGACAGACCGCTTATAAGGAGTTATTGACAGAAGACATCAGTAACTCAGTCATTTCAACGAGATGGGTTTTACATGTCTGAACAAAGTAGAAGTTCACTGTTTTTCTTTTATCTCCTGTGAAAGGTCTCAGCTGAACCTGACGGGGGCAGTTATGTATTCCAAGGCTTCATCCAGGGGAAAGACTATGGACAGTTCGGGCTGCAGAGACTAGGTAGGTAGGATTTAGAACAAGGCTTCTGTCTGCAGGGGAAAGACTATGGACAGTTCGGGCTGCAGAGACTAGGTAGGTAGGATTTAGAACAAGGCTTCTGTCTGCAGGGGAAAGACTATGGACAGTTCGGGCTGCAGAGACTAGGTAGGTAGGATTTAGAACAAGGCTTCTGTCTGCAGGGGAAAGACTATGGACAGTCGGGCTGCAGAGACTAGGTAGGTAGGATTTAGGCTGTCTGCAGAGACTAGGTAGGTAGGATTTAGAACAAGGCTTCTGTCTGCAGGGGAAAGACTATGGACAGTTCGGGCTGCAGAGACTAGGTAGGTAGGATTTAGAACAAGGCTTCTGTCTGCAGGGGAAAGACTATGGACAGTTCGGGCTGCAGAGACTAGGTAGGTAGGATTTAGAACAAGGCTTCTGTCTGCAGGGGAAAGACTATGGACAGTTCGGGCTGCAGAGACAGGTAGGAACAGGGGAAAGACTATGGACAGTTCGGGCTGCAGAGACTAGGTAGGTAGGATTTAGAACAAGGCTTCTGTCTGCAGGGGAAAGACTATGGACAGTTCGGGCTGCAGAGACTAGGTAGGTAGGATTTAGAACAAGGCTTCTGTCTGCAGGGGAAAGACTATGGACAGTTCGGGCTGCAGAGACTAGGTAGGTAGGATTTAGAACAAGGCTTCTGTCTGCAGGGGAAAGACTATGGACAGTTCGGGCTGCAGAGACTAGGTAGGTAGGATTTAGAACAAGGCTTCTGTCTGCAGGGGAAAGACTATGGACAGTTCGGGCTGCAGAGACTAGGTAGGTAGGATTTAGAACAAGGCTTCTGTCTGCAGGGGAAAGACTATGGACAGTTCGGGCTGCAGAGACTAGGTAGGTAGGATTTAGAACAAGGCTTCTGTCTGCAGGGGAAAGACTATGGACAGTTCGGGCTGCAGAGACTAGGTAGGTAGGATTTAGAACAAGGCTTCTGTCTGCAGGGGAAAGACTATGGACAGTTCGGGCTGCAGAGACTAGGTAGGTAGGATTTAGAACAAGGCTTCTGTCTGCAGGGGAAAGACTATGGACAGTTCGGGCTGCAGAGACTAGGTAGGTAGGATTTAGAACAAGGCTTCTGTCTGCAGGGGAAAGACTATGGACAGTTCGGGCTGCAGAGACTAGGTAGGTAGGATTTAGAACAAGGCTTCTGTCTGCAGGGGAAAGACTATGGACAGTTCGGGCTGCAGAGACTAGGTAGGTAGGATTTAGAACAAGGCTTCTGTCTGCAGGGGAAAGACTATGGACAGTTCGGGCTGCAGAGACTAGGTAGGTAGGATTTAGAACAAGGCTTCTGTCTGCAGGGGAAAGACTATGGACAGTTCGGGCTGCAGAGACTAGGTAGGTAGGATTTAGAACAAGGCTTCTGTCTGCAGGGGAAAGACTATGGACAGTTCGGGCTGCAGAGACTAGGTAGGTAGGATTTAGAACAAGGCTTCTGTCTGCAGGGGAAAGACTATGGACAGTTCGGGGCTGCAGAGACTAGGTAGGTAGGATTTAGAACAAGGCTTCTGTCTGCAGGGGAAAGACTATGGACAGTTCGGGCTGCAGAGACTAGGTAGGTAGGATTTAGAACAAGGCTTCTGTCTGCAGGGGAAAGACTATGGACAGTTCGGGCTGCAGAGACTAGGTAGGTAGGATTTAGAACAAGGCTTCTGTCTGCAGGGGAAAGACTGGACAGTTCGGGGAAAGACTATGGACAGCTTTCAGGGGAAAGACTATGGACAGTTCGGGCTGCAGAGACTAGGTAGGTAGGATTTAGAACAAGGCTTCTGTCTGCAGGGGAAAGACTATGGACAGTTCGGGCTGCAGAGACTAGGTAGGTAGGATTTAGAACAAGGCTTCTGTCTGCAGGGGAAAGACTATGGACAGTTCGGGCTGCAGAGACTAGGTAGGTAGGATTTAGAACAAGGCTTCTGTCTGCAGGGGAAAGACTATGGACAGTTCGGGCTGCAGAGACTAGGTAGGTAGGATTTAGAACAAGGCTTCTGTCTGCAGGGGAAAGACTATGGACAGTTCGGGCTGCAGAGACTAGGTAGGTAGGATTTAGAACAAGGCTTCTGTCTGCAGGGGAAAGACTATGGACAGTTCGGGCTGCAGAGACTAGGTAGGTAGGATTTAGAACAAGGCTTCTGTCTGCAGGGGAAAGACTATGGACAGTTCGGGCTGCAGAGACTAGGTAGGTAGGATTTAGAACAAGGCTTCTGTCTGCAGGGGAAAGACTATGGACAGTTCGGGCTGCAGAGACTAGGTAGGTAGGATTTAGAACAAGGCTTCATACAGGGGAAAGACTATGGACAGTTCGGGCTGCAGAGACTAGGTAGGTAGGATTTAGAACAAGGCTTCTGTCTGCAGGGGAAAGACTATGGACAGTTCGGGCTGCAGAGACTAGGTAGGTAGGATTTAGAACAAGGCTTCTGTCTGCAGGGGAAAGACTATGGACAGTTCGGGCTGCAGAGACTAGGTAGGTAGGATTTAGAACAAGGCTTCATACAGGGGAAAGACTATGGACAGTTCGGGCTGCAGAGACTAGGTAGGTAGGATTTAGAACAAGGCTTCTGTCTGCAGGGGAAAGACTATGGACAGTTCGGGCTGCAGAGACTAGGTAGGTAGGATTTAGAACTACTCAATCTTATCACAACAATTACACATTTGACAATTGTAACCACCAACATTGTGTCGTCCTCCTCTTCCTGTTCCTCCTGTTCGTCCTCCTCCTCTTCCAATTCATCTTCCTCTTCCTCCCCATCTTCCTGTTCCTCCTCCTCCTCTTCCAATTCTTCCTCCTCTTCTTCTTCTTCCTCTTCTTCCTCCTCCTCTTCCTCTTCTTCTTCCTCCTCTTCCTCCTCATCCTCCTCTTTCTCCTCATCCTCCTCTTCCTCCTCTTCATCTTCTTCATCCTCTTGCCCTTCTTCCTCTTCTTCCTCCTCATCCTCTTCTTCCTGCTCCTGCTCCTGCTCCTGCTCCTGCTCCTCCTCCTCCTCTTCCTCTTCCTCTTCCTCTCCCTCTCCCTCCTCCTCCTCCTCCTGCTCCTGGATTGTTCCCCATGTAGGTATGAAGGTGAGAGAGATCAACATCACCACTGCAGGTCCTCCCCATGTCTCCAACAGCAGCTCTATGGTCATAGCCATCCTGGTACCTTTCTTTGGCCTCGTGTTGGCAGGCCTGGGATTCTATCTCTATAAACAACGGTACGTATCTTCGGTAACGGTACGTAGCTTCGGTAACGGTACGTAGCTTCGGCAACCCGATAATAATAATACACGCCACTTAGACAGAGGCTTCTCTCCCACGGCACACAGTGCAGTGAGTGTACAGGAAGCCACACAGTGCAGTGAGTGTACAGGAAGCCACACAGTGCAGTGAGTGTACAGGAAGCCACACAGTGCAGTGAGTGTACAGGAAGCCACGCTGAGCAGTGAGTGTACAGGAAGCCACACAGTGCAGTGAGTGTACAGGAAGCCACACAGTGCAGTGAGTGTACAGGAAGCCACACAGTGCAGTGAGTGTACAGGAAGCCACACAGTGCAGTGAGTGTACAGGAAGCCACACAGTGCAGTGAGTGTACAGGAAGCCACACAGTGCAGTGAGTGTACAGGAAGCCACACAGTGCAGTGAGTGTACAGGAAGCCACACAGTGCAGTGAGTGTACAGGAAGCCACACAGTGCAGTGAGTGTACAGGAAGCCACACAGTGCAGTGAGTGTACAGGAAGCCACAGAGTGCAGTGAGTGTACAGGAAGCCACACAGTGCAGTGAGTGTACAAGAAGCCACACAGTGCAGTGAGTGTACAGGAAGCCACACAGTGCAGTGAGTGTACAGGAAGCCACGCTGAGCAGTGAGTCTACAGGAAGCCACACAGTGCAGTGAGTGTACAGGAAGCCACACAGTGCAGTGAGTGTACAGGAAGCCACACAGTGCAGTGAGTGTACAGGAAGCCACACAGTGCAGTGAGTGTACAGGAAGCCACACAGTGCAGTGAGTGTACAGGAAGCCACACAGTGCAGTGAGTGTACAGGAAGCCCACACAGTGCAGTGAGTGTACAGGAAGCCACACAGTGCAGTGAGTGTACAGGAAGCCACACAGTGCAGTGAGTGTACAGGAAGCCACACAGTGCAGTGAGTGTACAGGAAGCCACACAGTGCAGTGAGTGTACAGGAAGCCACACAGGACCACGTCTTGTTAATATTGGTTTGGTTGTGTGAATAGAAGTGGAACATATTTCAAGTTTTCACCGTTTGTAGAGAAGTTCTTGACATTTGAGAAGTGGTTGATGCTTTAAAACAGAAGCTGTACAGTAGATTGATGAAGTAGTATTGTCTCATTGACAGATGTGTGTGTGTGTGTACTGTGTGTACTCTATATTGTAGGAAAACAGATCAGACCCAGTACACCGGCTGTTCAGTCCACGAGAACAACAACGGCCAGGCGACGTATGAGAACCCCATGTACGACACCAACACCAAGTCTGCGGAGGGGAAAGTGGTTCGCTTCGACCCCAACCTCAACACCGTATGCACTGTGGTTTGAAGATGTGTGTGTGTGTGCCAAAGGCACCGGGGTTTGACGATGCTTTTGCCGAACAGGAAAGCTTGTTCAGAAATGCAGCACTGGTTTGATGCTACACTGCACTGTGGTTTATTGATGCTGTCTGACGAACGGAATTTGCCCGAGAGTTCTTTTGGTTTTAAAAAAAAAATGGATGTCTTGTCTTTTATAATATCTCTTTGCAACGAGTTTCTGAAGACGGCACAGCACAGCCTCGGGAAACAGGAAGGCAAAGCACACCTTCAGGAACAACAGTTGTGTGTGTTGTGGATGATGGACGGGGTGAGTCAGCAAGCAGAATGAGACGGTCCTCTTTTTAAAATACATCTTCTCCTGATTGGTGAAGTTATTCCTACCTGCACTCTGAGAGTGTTGCTATGTGAATAATGCTGTTCCCGACATGTTGGTACACAAGAGTCGTTTACGCTCCAGTCAACGCAAACAATGGAGCGTCGTTATGGCAACAGTCAACGCAAACAATGGAGCGTCGTTAAGGCTCCAGTCAACGCAAACAATGGAGCGTTGTTAAGGCAACAGTCAACGCAAACAATGGAGCGTCGTTAAGGCTCCAGTCAACGCAAACAATGGAGCGTCGTTAAGGCAACAGTCAACGCAAACAATGGAGCGTCGTTAAGGCTCCAGTCAACGCAAACAATGGAGCGTCGTTATGGCAACAGTCAACGCAAACAATGGAGCGTCGTTAAGGCTCCAGTCAACGCAAACAATGGAGCGTCGTTATGGCAACAGTCAACGCAAACAATGGAGCGTCGTTAAGGCTCCAGTCAACGCAAACAATGGAGCGTCGTTAAGGCAACAGTCAACGCAAACAATGGAGCGTCGTTAAGGCAACCAAATGGAACCCTAGTCTTTTCCGGGTGGAAGTTATCAGACCTGGGTTCAAATATTATTCAAATTCCTTTAGCCTTTGCTCTAGTCTGCCCCAGAGGAGTGGAGGGGGGTTGTCCTTTTGCGATTATTCTATTTGGTTCAATTGCGACAAGTAAGCTCAATAAATCCCAAATACTGTCAAATATTTTAAATGATATCGATCGATTGATTTGATTTTATAGGACATATTTAAAATACATATAGAGTTGACTCATTCGTCTGATCACAACGATACAATACAAATGTATCAAATCTTACTAGAACCCAGGTCTGTCTGCTAGTTCCCCCCAGTAGTCGTAGTAGTAGTAGTATATATCCACTCTCTCTGCATGGCTCGGTTGAAATTCCTCTGGATCTGATTTAAGAACGTGTCTCAGACTTAAGGCCTCAATCAGATCAAGCATTATCCGGCGATACCAGACACCCACGTAGCGGATGTTTTAGCGATGTCGGAGGTTGGAGCTGTCAAATCGCCGAGCAGCTGCTCTCGTGATCATTGTCCTCGAAGCTACACCCCGCCCCCCTCCCCCAACTCGCGTTAGAAATTCTGACCTTGAAAGTGTAGGTTATTTTGAAAATGATTAAAAATCATCAAAAACTAATAAATAATGAGGATTTCTATCAGCCTTTATCGAGGTGTAAATTATATCTTACATTTCAGTGTTCAAACTTGTAAACAAGACTGATTTGGATATCTCTTAATGAGACTCTGTGCAGCCAATGACAAGGTGTACTGCCGGGAGCCGCTTGTGGCTTTGACAGCTCCAAAACAGTTCCACCTCCGTCACGTCAAAACATCAGCTCCGCGGATGTTGGCTAAAGCGAATCTAATTTGATCCATAAAAGTTCCTCTCAGCGTGAGTCGATCAAAGTGATCTGCTGTCTCGTTCTTTACCCACACTGTGTGATGTCAGAGAGAGAGCGAGAGAGAGACAGGGAAACCAGAAAGGCTGTTTCGTTCTTTGAATACTGTCAGTGTATGTAATATCAATGTACTGGATGCACTCAACACCAATGATACTTAAGATTGGATGTGTCATGTGTTTACCCTGACTGAGAACTGAAGGATGTATCATGTGTTTACCCTGACTGAGAACTGAAGGATGTATCATGTGTTTACCCTGACTGAGAACTGAAGGATGTATCATGTGTTTACCCTGACTGAGAACTGAAGGATGTATCATGTGTTTACCCTGACTGAGAACTGAAGGATGTATCATGTGTTTACCCTGACTGAGAACTGAAGGATGTATCATGTGACTGAGAACTGAAGGACTTACGTGTCTACCCTGACTGAGAACTGAAGGATGTATCATGTGTTTACCCTGACTGAGAACTGAAGGATGTATCATGTGTTTACCCTGACTGAGAACTGAAGGATGTATCATGTGTTTACCCTGACTGAGAACTGAAGGATGTGTCATGTGACTGAGAACTGAAGGATGTGTCATGTGTCTACCCTGACTCAGAACTTAAGGACTTATGTGTCTACCCTGACTGAGAATTTAAGGAGAAATGTTATCATCAAAGTACAGTATTTTCTTTGTGTGATGGAGAGAACATGAATTTCCTTTTTTCTGAGTTGAGTTATTTTGTTTTGGAGGAGGGGGGGAGTGGTTGAGATAGGTGTGTATCCTCTAGCCAATGAGTCTGAGAGAGTTACTACACATACTGTAGATGTTGACTGGAATAAATGGGTGCTTGTTTTTCCTGTAACAGTACAGTCACACTGGGACGTTGATGTACTGTATTTTCTGTGGGCCTTCCTCATGTTGAAGAGACGTGCTGAACGCAGCTCGTACCTCTGCATGTCTGCCAAAGAGGAGCACGTCGTCGTATTGCCTCGCTGCTGTAGATGCCTCTACCATGTCTATCTTATCTTGTCATTACACTAACATTTGGTTGTGGTTGTTGTTGTTGTTTTTTTGTACATTTATACAGTTTTGATACTTGATGGCATTCTCTTTGGCAAATGTCTTTTGTTTTATCAATATGTCATATCACAATCTCACATTTCTTATTGACAACAATGAAAAGAAATCATCTGGTCTATATTGAAACTTTTGTCTTAAAGTCGAAGACTTCAAACAAGTTTAGAATGCAATTGAGTGTACAAATTGGTAACTAGTTTAGAAGGCAATTCAGTGTACAAATCAGTAGCTAGTTTAGAATGCAATTCACTGTACAAATCAGTAGCTAGTTTCGAATGCAATTCACTGTACAAATCAGTAGCTAGTTTCGAATGCAATTCACTGTACAAATCAGTAGCTAGTTTCGAATGCAATTCACTGTATAAAGCAGAAGTACTCCTAATATAAATCAAATTCAGAGCCAATGTAGATGTATATATATATATTCAAACCTTTCATAAAGAGATATATTTTTATGCAATTAAAGCATTTGTAAGTTATTAAATATGTTGTGTACATTTTCATATGTAAATGTCATGTAAGATTTAAAAAACAAACAAAACTGTTTTGTATTTTTTTCTTTATTGCCAGTGTATAAATCGTTAATTTATATATAAAAAAAAATGTCAACTATAAAGCTTTGTCATTTGCCATTTTGTTTGTAAGGAAATGTATTGGGGTGGTGGACAAACACAGTATTTTTTGCAATTGTCTGCCAACAGATACTCTCAAAATTTGGCACCTTGATCTGTTATCTTCTCTGTTTAGTCTAGCAGTTCGCATCTGTTTAGACTAGCAGTTCGCTTCCGTTTAGTCTCGCAGTTAGCGTCTGTTTAGTCTCGCAGTTAGCGTCTGTTGAGACTAGCAGTTAGCTTCTGTTGAGACTAGCAGTTCGCTTCTGTTTAGACTAGCAGTTAGCGTCTGTTGAGACTAGCAATTAGCTTCTGTTGAGACTAGCAGTTAGCTTCTGTTTAGACTAGCAGTTAGCGTCTGTTGAGACTAGCAGTTAGCTTCTGTTTAGACTAGCAGTTAGCGTCTGTTGAGACTAGCAGTTAGCTTCTGTTTAGACTAGCAGTTTGCTTCTGTTTAGACTTGCAGTTAGCGTCTGTTGAGACTAGCAGTTAGCTTCTGTTTAGACTAGCAGTTAGCTTCTGTTTAGACTAGCAGTTAGCGTCTGTTGAGACTAGCAGTTAGCTTCTGTTTAGACTAGCAGTTAGCTTGTGTTTAGACTAGCAGTTAGCTTCTGTTTAGTCTCGCAGTTAGCTTCTGTTGAGACTAGCAGTTAGCTTATGTTTAGACTAGCAGTTAGCTTCTGTTTAGACTAGCAGTTAGTTTATGTTTAGTCTAGCAGGTAGCTTTTCTGTTTAGACTAGCAGGTAGCTTTTCTGTTTAGTCTAGCAGGTAGCATTTCTAAAAGAGAGGTAGAAGACGAACAGAATGGTACCCAGGCTGACAGCGAGGTAGGAGACAAACAGACTGGTACCCAGGCTAACTGAGAGGAAAAAAACAAACAGACTGGTACCCATGGTAGGAGACAAACAGACTGTTACCCAGAGTAACAGAGAGGTAGGAGACAAACAGACTGTTACCCAGAGTAACAGAGAGGTAGGAGACAAACAGACTGTTACCCAGAGTAACAGAGAGGTAGGAGACAAACAGAGACTGGTAGGAGACAAACAGACCCAGAGTAACAGACTGGTACCCAGAGTAACAGAAGGGAAAACAGACTGGTACCCAAGATTAACAGAGAGGTAGGAGACAAACAGACTGTTACCCAGAGTAACAGAGAGGTAGGAGACAGACAGTACAGGAGTAACAGAGAGGTAGGAGAAACAGACTGGTACCCAGAGTAACAGAGAGATAGGAGACAGAAACAGACAAACAGACTGGTACCCAGAGTAACAGAGAGGTAGGAGACAAACAGACTGTTACCCAGAGTAACAGAGAGGTAGGAGACAAACAGACTGTTACCCAGAGTAACAGAGAGGTAGGAGACAAACAGACTGTTACCCAGAGTAACAGAGAGGTAGGAGACAGACAGACTGTTACCCAGAGTAACAGAGAGATAGGAGACAAACAGACTGGTACCCAGAGTAACAGAGAGGTAGGAGACAAACAGACTGTTACCCAGAGTAACAGAGAGGTAGGAGACAGACAGACTGTTACCCAGAGTAACAGAGAGGTAGGAGACAGACAGACTGGTACCCAGAGTAACAGAGAGGTAGGAGACAGACAGACTGTTACCCAGAGTAACAGAGAGGTAGGAGACAGACAGACTGTTACCCAGAGTAACAGAGAGGAGACAGACAGACTGTTACCCAGAGTAACAGAGAGGTAGGAGACAGACAGACTGTTACCCAGAGTAACAGAGAGGTAGGAGACAGACAGACTGTTACCCAGAGTAACAGAGAGGTAGGAGACAGACAGACTGTTACCCAGAGTAACAGAGAGGTAGGAGACAGACAGACTGTTACCCAGAGTAACAGAGAGGTAGGAGACAGACAGACTGTTACCCAGAGTAACAGAGAGGTAGGAGACAGACAGACTGTTACCCAGAGTAACAGAGAGGACAGACAGACTGTTACCCAGAGTAACAGAGAGGTAGGAGACAGACAGACTGTTACCCAGAGTAACAGAGAGGTAGGAGACAGACAGACTGTTACCCAGAGTAACAGAGAGGTAGGAGACAGACAGACTGGTACCCAGAGTAACAGAGAGGTAGGAGACAGACAGACTGGTACCCAGAGTAACAGAGAGGTAGGAGACAGACAGACTGTTACCCAGAGTAACAGAGAGGTAGGAGACAGACAGACTGTTACCCAGAGTAACAGAGAGGTAGGAGACAGACAGACTGTTACCCAGAGTAACAGAGAGTAACAAACAGACTGTTACCCAGAGTAACAGAGAGGTAGGAGACAAACAGACTGTTACCCAGAGTAACAGAGAGGTACCCAGAGTAACAGAGAGGACAGACAGACTGTTACCCAGAGTAACAGAGAGGTAGAGACAGACAGACTGTTACCCAGAGTAACAGAGACTGGACAGACAGACTGTTACCCAGAGTAACAGAGAGGTAGGAGACAGACAGACTGTTACCCAGAGTAACAGAGAGGTAGGAGACAGACAGACTGTTACCCAGAGTAACAGAGAGGTAGGAGACAGACAGACTGTTACCCAGAGTAACAGAGAGGTAGGAGACAGACAGACTGTTACAGACAGACAGAGTAACAGAGAGGTAGGAGACAAACAGACTGTTACCCAGAGTAACAGAGAGGTAGGAGACAGACAGACTGGTACCCAGAGTAACAGAGAGGTAGGAGACAGACAGACTGGTACCCAGAGTAACAGAGAGGTAGGAGACAGACAGACTGTTACCCAGAGTAACAGAGAGGTAGGAGACAGACAGACTGGTACCCAGAGTAACAGAGAGGTAGGAGACAGACAGACTGTTACCCAGAGTAACAGAGAGGTAGGAGTAACAGAGAGGTAGGAGACAGACTGTTACCCAGAGTAACAGTTACCCAGAGTAACAGAGAGGTAGGAGACAGACAGACTGTTACCCAGAGTAACAGAGAGTACCCAGAGTAACAGAGAGGTAGGAGACAGACAGACTGTACCAGAGTAACAGAGTAACAGACTGAGGTAGGAGACAGACAGACTGTTACCCAGAGTAACAGAGAGGTAGGAGACAGACAGACTGTTACCCAGAGTAACAGAGAGGTAGGAGACAGAGAGGTAGGAGACAGACAGAGTGGTACTGTTACCCAGAGTAACAGAGAGGTAGGAGACAGACAGACTGTTACCCAGAGTAACAGAGAGGTAGGAGACAGACAGACTGTTACCCAGAGTAACAGAGAGGTAGGAGACAGACAGACAGAGAGGTAGGAGACAGACAGACTGGTACCCAGAGTAACAGAGTAACAGAGTAACAGAGGTAGGAGACAGACAGACTGTTACCCAGAGTAACAGAGGAGAGTAGACAGACTGTTACCCAGAGTAACAGAGAGGTAGGAGACAGACAGACTGTTACCCAGAGTAACAGAGAGGTAGGAGACAGACAGACTGTTACCCAGAGTAACAGAGAGGTAGGAGACAGACAGACTGTTACCCAGAGTAACAGAGAGGTAGTGAAGAGAGAAAGTAGAATAGAATATCTGGAGTATTGAAACGCCATCATAGCAGGCCTTGGAACCAAACACTGTAGAAGATCACACAAACGATTTGGTAAACTACACAACACAGTGAAACTTCAACAAGTTTTTATTGTAGAGTCTTGCTGCGGTAGTAGTCAATATTGATGGGTTACAAAGGGAGAGAGACAGAGGGAGAGAGATGATAGAGAGAGAGAGAGAGAGAGAGAGAGAGAGAGAACACAGAGAGAGAGAAACAGAGAGAGAGGGAGAGATGACAGAGAGAGAGAGAGATGACAGAGAGACCGAGAGAGAGACACCCCTATCAGAGAGACACCCCTATGACCCCACTGACACCCCTATCAGACCACAGTAAAATCACAGTCTACTTGAACAGAGCAATACCCAATCACGAAGCATCAAAGCCAAAGGAACTGAGTAACATTAATAAATGCTATAGATGGAAGGAATGCAGTTTGGAAACCTACCAAAAAACCATTAGGCAACAACAAATTCAATCCCTTCTAGACAATTTCCTGGGTAAAATGTTTCACTGCAATAGTGAAGGTATAAACTTGGCAGTAGAAAATCTTAACATTATATTTGACCTCTCAGCTTCCCTATCAAATCGAAAAATCTCAAATAGAAAACCGAAGAAAATTAATGACAAATGGTTTGATGAAGAATGCAAAAATCTAAGAAAGAAATTGAGAAACCTGTCCAACCAAATACATAGAGACCTGGAAAATCTGAGTCTATGCCTTCACTATGGTGAATCACTAAAACAATACAGAAATACACTACGGAAAAAGAAGGAACAGCACGTCAGAAATCAGCTCAATGTAATTGAAGAATCCATAGACTCTAACCACTTCTGGGAAAATTGGAAAACACTAAACAAACAACAACACGAAGAATTATCTATCCAAAATGGAGATGTATGGGTAAACCCCTTCTCCAATCTTTTTGTCTCTATAACAAAGAATAAAGAGCAAAAACATATACATGATCAAATACAAATCTTAGAATTAACTATTAAAGACTACCAGAACCCACTGGATTTTCCAATTACCTTGAACGAGTTACAGGACAAAATAAAAACCCTCCAACCCAAAAAGGCCTGTGGTGTTGATGGTATCCTTAATGAAATGATCAAATATACAGACAACAAATTCCAATTGGCTATACTAAAACTCTTTAACATCATACTTAGCTCTGGCATCTTCCCCAATATTTGGAACCAAGGACTGATCACCACAATCCACAAAAGTGGAGACAAATTAGTTTATTTTAAAAAAAAGCCTTCGACTCAATTTGGCATGAGGGTCTGCTATACAAATTGATGGAAAGTGGTGTTGGGGGTAAAACATACGACATTATGAAATCCATGTACACAAACAACAAGTGTGTGGTTAAAATTGGCAAAAAACAGATATACGAGATACTGTTGTGAAGAAGTTTAAAGCCGGATTTGGATACAAAAAGATTTCCCAAGCTTTAAACATCCCAAGGAGCACTGTGCAAGCGATAATATTGAAATGGAAGGAGTATCAGACCACTGCAAATCTACCAAGACCTGGCCGTCCCTCTAAACGTTCAGCTCATACAAGGAGAAGACTGATCAGAGATGCAGCCAAGAGGCCCATGATCACTCTGGATGAACTGCAGAGATCTACAGCTGAGGTGGGACACTCTGTCCATAGGACAACAATCAGACGTATATTGCACAAATCTGGCCTTTATGGAAGAGTGGCAAGAAGAAATCCATTTCTTAAAGATATCCATAAAAAGTGTCGTTTAAAGTTTGCCACAAGCCACCTGGGAGACACACCAAACATGTGGAAGAAGGTGCTCTGGTCAGATGAAACCAAAATTGAACTTTTTGGCAACAATGCAAAATGTTATGTTTGGCGTAAAAGCAACACAGCTCATCACCCTGAACACACCATCCCCACTGTCAAACATGGTGGTGGCAGCATCATGGTTTGGGCCTGCTTTTCTTCAGCAGGGACAGGGAAGATGGTTAAAATTGATGGGAAGATGGATGGAGCCAAATACAGGACCATTCTGGAAGAAAACCTGATGGAGTCTGCAAAAGACCTGAGACTGGGACGGAGATTTGTCTTCCAACAAGACAATGATCCAAAACATAAAGCAAAATCTACAATGGAATGGTTCAAAAATAAACATATCCAGGTGTTAGAATGGCCAAGTCAAAGTCCAGACCTGAATCCAATCGAGAATCTGTGGAAAGAACTGAAAACTGATGTTCACAAATGCTCTCCATCCAACCTCATTGAGCTCGAGCTGTTTTGCAAGGAGGAATGGGAAAAAATGTCAGTCTCTCGATGTGCAAAACTGATAGAGACATACCCCAAGCGACTTACAGCTGTAATCGCAGCAAAAGGTGACGCTACAAAGTATTAACTTAAGGGGGCTGAATAATTTTGCACGCCCAATTTTTCAGTTTTTGATTTGTTAAAAAAGTTTGAAATATCCAATAAATGTCGTTCCACTTCATGATTGTGTCCCACTTGTTGTTGATTCTTCACAAAAAAATACAGTTTTATATCTTTATGTTTGAAGCCTGAAATGTGGCAAAAGGTCGCAAAGTTCAAGGGGGCCGAATACTTTCGCAAGGCACTGTATATATCAACGAATTGGCGCGGGCACTAGAAAAGTCTTCAGCACCCGGCCTCACCCTACTAGAATCCGAAGTCAAATGTCTGCTGTTTGCTGATGATCTGGTGCTTCTGTCACCAACCAAGGAGGGCCTACAGCATCACCTAGATCTTCTGCACAGATTCTGTCAGACCTGGGCCCTGACAGTAAATCTCAGTAAGACCAAAATAATGGTGTTCCAAAAAAGGTCCAGTCACCAGGACCACAAATACAAATTCCATCTAGACACTGTTGCCCTAGAGCACACAAAAAACTATACATACCTTGGCCTAAACATCAGCGCCACAGGTAACTTCCACAAAGCTGTGAACGATCTGAGAGACAAGGCAAGAAGGGCATTATATGCCATCAAAAGGAACATACATTTCAAAATACCAATTAGGATTTGGCTAAAAATACTTGAATAAGTCATAGAGCCCATTGCCCTTTATGGTTGTGAGGTCTGGGGTCCGCTCACCAACCAAGACTTCACAAAATGGGACAATCAACAAATTGAGACTCTGCATACAGAATTCTGCAAAAATATCCTCTGTGTACAACGTAGAACACCAAATAATGCATGCAGAGCAGAATTAGGCCGATACCCACTAATTATCAAAATCCAGAAAAGAGGCTTTTGTGGAGCGATGGGTAACGATGCTTCGTGGGTGACTGTTGTTGATGTGTGCAGAGGGTCCCTGGTTTGCGCCCGGGTATGGGCGAGGGGACGATCTAAAGTTATACTGTTACACCAATAAAGCCCCTTGAATTTAATTTAATTGAATTGAGAGAGAGATGACAGAGAGAGAGAGGTGACAGAGAGACAGAGAGAGAGATGACAGAGACAGAGAGAGAGAGAGATGACAGAGACAGAGAGAGAGAGATGACAGAGAGACAGAGAGAGAGAGATGACAGAGAGAGAGAGAGAGAGAGATGACAGAGAGCGAGTGAGAGGGAGAGAGAGAGAGATGACAGAGAGACAGAGAGAGAGAGATGACAGAGAGAGAGACAGAGAGAGAGAGATGACAGAGAGACAGAGAGAGATGACAGAGAGAGAGAGAGATGACAGAGGGAGAGAGAGAGATGACAGAGAGACAGAGAGAGAGATGACAGAGAGAGAGAGAGAGAAAGAGATGACAGAGAGAGAGAGATGACAGAGAGACAGAGAGAGAGAGATGACAGAGAGACAGAGAGATGACAGAGAGACAGAGAGAGACAGAGAGATGACAGACTGTACTAGCATTTAGATTATAACCCCAGAATCAGACAATTGCTTTTAGACAACAGGAAGGAAAATAATTAAGGATTCAGACATTGAAATAGGTTTAGAATATTACTTCAGGAAATGGAATGGATGTTAGAATGAGGATTCAGGAGGGAATGACAATGGACCGGACGAAGTAGAGGGCTCTAGACAAAGGATTCAGGAGGGGAATGAGAATGGACCGGATAAAGCCGAGGGCTCTAGACGAAGGATTCAGGAGGGAATGAGAATGGACCGGATGAAGTAGAGGGCTCTAGATGAAGGATTCAGGAGGGAATGAGAATGGACCGGATGAAGTAGAGGGCTCTAGATGAAGGATTCAGGAGGGAATGAGAATGGACCGGATAAAGCCGAGAGCTCTAGATGAAGGATTCAGGAAGGTTTAGCTTGGAGTTTCAGGAAGACATCCCCGTCAGGCCGTGGAAGTTAGGCTGCTGCGGTATGGTGATGGAGATTCCCCAAAAACGGAACTACAAGTTAGTTGGACCCTGGAAAGGAAGTGAGCTGTTCAGGTCTGCAGGTGCTGAATGGTTGACCATATAGTTGAGGTGATGGGAAACTATATTTTATACCATCTTTTGCATCTTGCCACACGGTCATCGCTCATCCATATATTTATATGTACATATTCTTATTCCATCCCTTTACTTAGATTTGTGTGTATTAGGTCGTTGTTGTGGAATTGTTAGATTACTTGTTGATGTTGCTGCACTGCCAGAACTAGAAGAGCAAGCATTTTGTTACACTCGCAATAACATCTGCTACCCATGTGTATGTAACCAATAACATCTGCTAACCATGTGTATGTGACCAATAACATCTGCTAACCATGTGTATGTGACCAATAACATCTGCTAACCATGTGACCAACAACATCTGCTAACCATGTGACAAATAACATCTGCTAACCATGTGTATGTGACCAATAACATCTGCTAACCATGTGACCAATAACATCTGCTAACCATGTGTTTGTGACCAATAACATCTGCTTACCATGTGCATGTGACCAATAACATCTGCTAACCATGTGACCAATAATATCTGCTAACCATGTGACCAATAACATCTGCTAACCATGTGACCAATAACATCTGCTAACCATGTGTATGTGACCAATAACATCTGCTAACCATGTGTATGTGACCATTAACATCTGCTAACCATGTGTATGTGACCAGTAACATCTGCTAACCATGTGTATGTGAACAATAACATCTGCTAACCATGTGACCAATAACATCTGCTAACCATGTGTATGTGACCAATAACATCTGCTAACCATGTGACCAATAACATCTAAGGGAGATAGAGGAGATGGAGGAGATAGGGGTTCCCCTGTGAGATAGAGGAGATATAGGAGATAGGGGAGATAGGGGAGATAGAGGAGGTAGAGGGGTTAGATGAGATAGAGGAGTTAGGGAAGATAGAGGAGATATGGGACATAGAGGAGATAGGGGAGATAGAGGAGATAGCGGAGATAGAGAGGTTAGAGGAGATAGAGGAGTTAGGGAAGATAGAGGAGATAGAGGAGGTAGAGGAGATAGGGGAGATAGGGTAAATAGAGGAGTTAGGGGAGATAGATGAGATAGGGGAGATAGGGGGGTTAGAGGAGTTAGGGGAGATAGGGGAGATGGGGGAGATAGAGTGGTTAGAGCTACACTGCACTAGCAGGAGTTTGGTTCATATCAAAGAAACATCCCTTTTTCAGGACCCTCTCTTTGAAAGGTAGTTGGTCAAAATCCAAATAACTTCACAGATCTTCATTGTAAAGTGTTTAAACACTGTTTCCCTGCTTGTTCAATGGACCATAAACAATTAATGAACATGCACCTGTGGAACGGTCGTTAAGACACTAACAGCTTGCAGACGGTAGGCAATTAAGATCACAGTTATGAAAACTTAGGATGCTAAAGAGGCCTTTCTACTGACTCTGAAAACACCAAAAGAAAGATGCCCAGGGTCCCTGCTCATCTGCGTGAATGTGCCTTAGGCATGCTGCAAGGAGGCATGAGAACTGCAGATGTGGCCAGGGTAATAAATTACAATGTCTGTACTGTGAGACGCCTAAGACAGCGTTACAGGGAGACAGGACGGACAGCTGATCGTCCTCACAGTGGCAGACCACGTGTAACAACACCTGCACAGGATCGGTACATCCGAACATCACACCTGCGGGACAGGTACAGGATGGCAACAACAACTGCCCGAGTTACACCAGGAATGCACAATCCCTCTATCAGTGCTCAGACTGTCCGCAATAGGCTGAGAGAGGCTGGACTGAGGGCTTGTAGGCCTGTCGTAAGGCAGGTCCTCACCAGACATCACAGGCAACAACGTCGTCTATGGGCACAAACCCACCATCGCTGGACCAGACAGGACTGGCAAAAAGTGATCTTCACTGACGAGTCGCGGTTTTGTCTCACCAGGGATGAGGGTCGGATTTGAGTTTATCGTTGAAAGAATGAGCATTACACCGAGGCCTGTACTCTGGAGCGGGATCGATCGGTGTGTCACAGCATCATCGGACTGAGCTTGTTGTCATTGCAGGCAATCTCAATGCTGTGCGTTACAGGGAAGACATCCTCCTCCCTCATGTGGTACCCTTCCTGCAGGCTCATCCTGACATGACCCTCCATGACCCAGCCATACTGCTCATTCTGGGCGTGATATCCTGCAAGACAGGAATGTCAGCGTTCTGCCATGGCCAGCGAAGAGCCCAGATCTCAATCCCATTGATCACGTCTGGGACCTGTTGGATCGGAAGGTGAGGGCTAGGGCCATTCCCCCCAGAAATATCTGGGAACTTGCAGGTGCCTTGGTGGAAGAGTGGGGTAACATCTCACAGCAAGAATTGGCAAATCTGGTGCAGTCCATGAGGAGGAGATGCACTGCAGTACTTAATGCAGCTGGTGGCCACACCAGATACTGTCACGAACCGGCTCAAAGCCCGTAACAAAGGGAGACAACGTGGAGATAAGGAGTAGCAAAATATATATTTATTAACTAAAGCAACTAAGTATAATATACAATGGTGTGTGTAATCAGTAATCAGTAGTGTAAGTGAGTGTTTTGCATGCATGAATGTGATAATGC
>NC_088409.1:0-32500 GCF_034236695.1 Oncorhynchus nerka | reverse complement strand
TAGTATATATGATATGAAGCCAGTAGTATATATGATATGAAGACAGTAGTATATATGACATAAACCCAGTAGTATCTGTAATATAAAGCCAGTAGTATCTGTGATATAAAGCCAGTAGTGTCTGCTGTGACATAAAGCCAGTAGTATCTGTAATATAAACCCAGTAGTGTCTGTAATATAAACCCAGTAGTATCTGTAATATAAACCCAGTAGTATCTGTAATATAAACCCAGTAGTATCTGTAATATAAACCCAGTAGTATCTGTAATATAAACCCAGTAGTATCTGTAATATAAACCCAGTAGTATCTGTAATATAAAGCCAGTAGTATCTGTAATATAAAGCCAGTAGAATCTGTAATATAAAGCCAGTAGTATCTGTGATTTAAAGACAGTAGTATATTTGATGTCAATTTTGATGCCTCCAATTTTGATGCCTCTTTGATGTATATTTGATGCTTCCAACTGCTCTTAAATACAAGTAAAACTAAATGCATGCTCTTCAACCGATCGCTGCCCGCACCTGCCCGCCCGTCCAGCATCACTACTCTGGACGGTTCTGACCTAGGTGTCTGGTTAGACTGTAAACTCTACGTCCAGACTCACATTAAGCATCTCCGATCCAAAATTAGATCTAGAATCGGTTTCCTACTTTGCAACAAAGCCTCCTTTACTCACGCTGCCAAACATAACCTTGTAAAACTGACTATCCTACCGATCCTTGACTTTGGCGATGTCATTTACAAAATAGCCTCCAACACTCTACTCAGCAATGGATGCAGTCTATCACAGTTCCATTCGTTTTGTCACCAAAGCCCCATCTATTACCCAGCACTGCGACCTGTATGCTCTCGTTGGCTGGCCCTCGCTCCATATTCGTCGCCAAACCCACTGGCTCCAGGTCATCTATAAGTCTTTGCTAGGTAAAGCCCCGCCTTATCTCAGCTCTCTGGTCACCATAGCAGCACCCACCCATAGCACGCGCTCCAGCAGGTATATCTCACTGGTCACCATAGCAGCACCCACCCATAGCACGCGCTCCAGCAGGTATATCTCACTGGTCACCATAAAGAGCACCTTTCCTTCCAGTTCTCTGCTGCCAGATCATTGCACCTGCATAGCCCTCCTAAATGTCCCATCGGTATACAGTATCTCACTGGTCACCATAGCAGCACCCACTCATAGCATGCGCTCCAGCAGGTATATCTCACTGGTCACCATAGCAGCACCCACCCATAGCACGCGCTCCAGCAGGTATATCTCATTGGTCACCCCCAAAGCCAATTCCTCCTTTGGCCACCTTTCCTTCCAGTTCTCTGCTGCCAGGTCACTGCACCTGTACATAGCCCATCTGTAAATAGCCCATCCGACTACCTCATCCCCATATTGTTATTTGTATTTTATCTTTGCACCCCAGTATCTCTACTTGCACATTCATCTTCTGCACATCTATCACTCCAGTGTTTAATTGCTAAATTGTAATTACTTCGCCACCGTGGCCTATTTATTACCTCACCTCCCTTATCTTACCCCATTTGCACACACTGTATATAGGCTTTTCTATTGTGTTATTGACTGTATGTTTGTTTACTCCATGTGTAACTCTGTGTTGTTGTTGGTGTCACACTGCTTTGCTTTATCTTGGCCAGGTCGCAGTTGTAAATGAGAACTTGTTCTCAACTGGCCTACCTGGTTAAATAAAGGTAACAGGTAAACAACAGCAGTTGTACATGCTGTGACATGAATACCAGCGTTGCTGAGACAAGATTAAATATACATTTTCCAGAACTCCAGGTAGTTACGCAGTTCATCATAACATAACATCAGAACAATAGTTGAAAACCTTGAGAGCTGAAATAGGCTGAATTGAATTTCTTTGCTGTCACATCTTCAGTTGCTTCTTCATTTTCTTGATGGCATGTCACCCTCTCCGCTCTTCACTTCCAGTCGTTCGTCCTACATTGACAGTGTTGAGAATTAGCTCTGATTCAGGAGAGAGGACCAGACTTGAATGCAACACTAAACTAGTGTCCTTCAACACAGAGTCATTTGATAAAATGGCTGCTTTGCACATTTTTATTATACCAGTAATGAATAAAAGTTGTCCAGGGTCACGGTTGCCACAGTCCATGTGACGGCAGGCCACACATAGTATCAGATTACATCCGTTTGTTGGATAAATTCAACCATACTGTGTAATGGTCACATACTATCATACTGCATACTGGCCTTCTAGAGAAATGCCATCTTCATGTCGTGGAGTCCATCCAGCCATGACTGTTCTGTCTCTTGTTATTGCTATCTCCCTCGTGCCCCTTTTCTTCCACTAAACTACTTCTCTTTCTCTCTGGTCGGGATCACAACCAAACCCACCTCCACCCACGTTGCCACCCACGGTGCCTATCGCATGACAATGCCACGCACCCGAGGGCCACCATGAAGACATACCCAGCTGCCTCCACTGCTGCATATTCATTCCACCACCAACACCAACTCAGCCTCCAAGCTTCATATTCATTCCACCACCAACACCAACTCAGCCTCCAAGCTTCATATTCATTCCACCACCAACACCAACTCAGCCTCCAAGCTTCATATTCATTCCACCACCAACACCAATTCAGCCTCCAAGCTTCATATTCATTCCACCACCAACTCAGCCTCCAAGCTTCATATTCATTCCACCACCAACTCAGCCTCCAAGCTTCATATTCATTCCACCACCAACACCAACTCAGCCTCCAAGCTTCATATTCATTCCACCACCAACACCAACTCAGCCTCCAAGCTTCATATTCATTCCACCACCAACTCGGCCTCCAAGCTTCATATTCATTCCACCACCAACAACAACTCAGCCTCTAAGACTTTGACCCAGGTCCCCAAACCAGCCATGTACCTGACTTCACTCCCAGCCTCGGATTACAACTTGGCATTCGACACAGCCCAAGTCCCTGCAGCTGCAGCTCCCCCCGATGACCCAGTAGGCCGGCTTTCCTCTCTCTCTAATACCTGGACACAGGTACACATCCCTCTCCCCTATCTCCCCTCTCTCTAATACCTGGACAGAGGTACACATCCCTCTCCCCTATCTCCCCTCCCCTAACTCTAATACCTGGACACAGGTACACATCACTCCCCCCTATCTCCCCTCCCCTCTCTCTAATACCTGGACACAGGTACACATCCCTCCCCTATCTCCCCTCTCTCCAATACCTGGACAGAGGTACACATCCCTCTCCCCTATCTCCCCTCCCCTCTCTCTAATACCTGGACACAGGTACACATCTCTCTCCCCTATCTCCCCTCCCCTCTCTCTAATACCTGGACACAGGTACACATCCCTCTCCCCTATCTCCCCTCTCTCTAATACCTGGACAGAGGTACACATCCCTCTCCCCTATCTCCCCTCCCCTCTCTCTAATACCTGGACACAGGTACACATCCCTCTCCCCTATCTCCCCTCCCCTCTCTCTAATACCTGGACACAGGTACACATCCCTCTCCCCCTCTCCCTCCCCTCTCTCCAATACCTGGACACAGGTACACATCCCTCTCCCCTCTCCAATACCTGGACACAGGTACACATCCCTCTCCCTCTCTCTAATACCTGGACACAGGTACACATCCCTCTCCCCTCTCCAATACATGGACACAGGTACACATCCCTCTCCAATATCTGGACACAGGTACACATCACTCCCCCCTCTCCAATACCTGGACACAGGTACACATCCCTCTCCCCTCTCCAATACCCGGACACAGGTACACATCACTCCCCCCTCTCCAATACATGGACACAGGTACACATCCCTCTCCTCTCTCCAATACCTGGACACGGGTACACATCCCTCTCCCCTCTCCAATACCTGGACACAGGAACACCTCCCTCTCCCCTCCAATACCTGGACACAGGTACACATCCCTCTTCTCTCTCCAATACCTGGACACAGGTACACATCCCTCTCCCCTCTCCAATACCTGGACACAGGTACACAACCCTCTCCCCTCTCCAATACCTGGACACAGGTACACATCCCTCCCCCCTCTCCAATACCTGGACACAGGTACACACCCCTCCCCTCTCCAATACATGGACACAGGTACACATCCCTCCCCTCTCCAATACCTGGACACAGGTACACATCCCTCCCCCCTCTCCAATACCTGGACACAGGTACACATCCCTCTCCCCTCTCCAATACATGGACACAGGTACACATCCCTCTCCCCTCTCCAATACCTGGACACGGGTACACATCCCTCTCCCCTCTCCAATACCTGGACACAGGTACACATCCCTAACTCCCTAACCCCTCCTACCTGGACCTCCTCTAAACCCCTCTACCTCCTCCCCTCTACCTCCTCTACCCCTCTACCTCCCTCTACCCCTCTACCTCCTCTACCTCCTCTAACCCCTCTAACCCCTCTACCTCCCTCTACCTCATCTAACCCCTCTCCCCCTCTACCTACCTCTAACACCTCTAACCTCCTCTAACCCCTCTACCTCCCTCTAACCCCTCTAACCCCTCTACCCCTCTACCTCCTCTAACCCCTCTACCTCCTCTAACCTCCTCTAACCCCTCTACCTCCTCTAACCCCTCTACCTCCTCTAACCCCTCTACCTCCTCTAACCCCTCTACCTCCCTCTAACCCCTCTAAACCCCTCTAACCCCTCTACCTCCCCTCTACCTCCTCTAACCCCCTCCTCTACCTCCTCTACCTCCTCTAACCCCTCTACCTCCTCTAACCCCTGTACCTCCCTCTACCTCCTCTAACCCCTCTAACCCCTCTACCTCCTCTACCCCTCTACTACCTCCTCTACCTACCCCCTCTACCCCCTACCCTCTACCTCCTCTACCTCCTCTAACCCTCCCTCTAACCTACCTCCTCTACCTCCTCTAACCCTCCTCTAACCCCCTCTACCTCCTCTAACCCCTCCTCTAACCCCTCTAACCTCCTCTACCTCCTCTACCTCCTCTAACCCCTCTACCTCCTCTAACCCCCTCTAACCTCCTCTAACCCCTCTACCTCCTCTAACCCCTCTACCTCCTCTACCTCCTCTAACCCTCTAACTACCTCCTCTAACCCCTCTAACCCCTCTACCCCCTCTACCTCCTCTAACCCTCTACCTCCTCTAACCCCTCTACCTCCTCTAACCCCTCTACCTCCTCTAACCCCTCTACCTCCTCCTAACCCCTCTAACCCCTCTACCTCCTCTAACCCCTCTAACCCTCTAAACCCTCTAACCCCCCTCTACCTCCTCTACCTCCTCTAACCCCTCTACCTCCTCTACCTCCTCTAACCTACCTCTAACCCCTCTACCTCCTCTACCTCCTCTAACCCCTCTAACCTCCTCTAACCTCCTCTACCTCCCTAACCCCTCTACCTCCCTACCTAACCCCTCTACCTCCTCTAACCCCTCTACCTCCTCTAACCCCTCTAACCCCCTCTAACCCCCTCCTCTAACTAACCCCTCTACCTCCTCTAACCCCTCTACCCCCTCTAACCTCCTCTAAACCCTCTAACTACCTCCTCTAACCCCCTACCTCTCCTAAACCTCCCCTCTACCTCCTCTAAACCCTCTAACCCCTCTACCTCCTCTACCTCCTCTAACCCCCTCTAACCCCTCTACCTCCTCTAACCCCTCTACCCCCTCTAACCTCCTCTACCTCCTCTACCTCCTCTAACCCCTCTACCTCCTCTAACCCCTCTACCCCCCTAACCCCTCTACCTCCCTCTAACCCCTCTACCTCCTCTAACCCCTCTACCTCCTCTAACCTCCTCTACCTCCTCTAACCTCCTCTCTACCTCCTCTACCTCCTCTAACCCCTCTACCTCCCCTCTACCTCCTCTAACACCTCTACCTCCTCTAACCCCTCTACCTCCCTCCTCTAACCCCTCTAACCCCTCTACCTCCTCTAAACCTCCTCTACCTCATTTACCTCCTCTAACCCCTCTACCTCCTCTAACCCCTCTACCTCCTCTAACCCTCTACCTCCTCTACCTCCTCTAACCCTCTACCTCCTCTACCTCCTCTAACCTCCTCTAACCCCTCTACCTCCTCTAACCCCTCTACCTCCCTAACCCCCTCTACCTCCTCTAACCTCTAATCTCTACCTCCTCTACCCCTCTAACCCCTCTACCTCCTCTAAACCCTCTACCCCCTCTAACCTCCTCTACCTCCTCTACCTCTACCCCTCTAACCCCTCTAACTCCCTAACCCCTCTACCTCCTCTACCTCCTCTAACCCCTCTACCTCCTCTAACCTCCTCTAACCCCTCTACCTCCTCTAACCCCTCTACCTCCTCTAACCTAACCTCTACCTCCTCTAACCCCTCTACCTCCTCTAACCCCTCTACCTCCTCTACCTCCTCTAACCCCCTCTACCTCCTCTAACCCCTCTACCTCCTCTAACCCTCTACCCCCTCTACCTCCTCTAACCCCTCTACCCCCTCTACCTCCCTCTACCTCCTCTAACCCCTACCTCCTCTAACCCCTCTACCTCCTCTACCTCCTCTAACCCCTCTACCTCCTCTAACCCCTCTACCTCCTCTAACCTCCTCTACCTCCCTCTAACCCCTCTAACCCCTCTACCTCCTCTAACCCCTCTACCCCTCTAACCCCTCTAACCTCCCTAACCCCTCTACCTCCTCTAAACCCCTCTACCTCCTCTACCCCTCTACCTCTCTACCTCCTCTAACCCTCTACCCCCTCTACCTCCTCTAACCTCTACCTCCTCTACCTCCTCTACCTCCTCTAACCCCTCTACCTCCTCTCCCCTCCTCTAACTCCTCTAACCCCCTACCTACCTCCTCTAACCCCTCTAACCTCCTAACCTCCCCCTCTACCTCCTCCTCTAACCCCCCTAACCCCTCTAACCCCTCTACCTCCTCTAACCCCTCTAACCCCTCTACCTCCTCTAACCCCTCTAACCTCCTCCCCTCTACCCCTCTACCTCCTCTACCTCCTCTAACCCTCTACCTCCTCTAACCTCCTCTAACCCCTCTACCTCCTCTAACCTCCTCTAACCCCTCTACCTCCTCTAACCCCTCTACCTCCTCTAACCCCTCTACCCCTCTACCTCCTCTAACCCCTCTACCTCCTCTACCTCCTCTACCTCCCTCTAACCCCTCTACCTACCTCCTCTAACCCCTCTACCCCCTCTACCTCCTCTACCTCCTCTACCTCCTCTAACCCCTCTCCTCCTCCTCTACCTCCTCTAACCTCCTCCCTCCCTCTACCTAACCCTCTAACCTAACCCTCTACCTCCTCTACCTCCTCTACCTCCTCTAACACCTCTACCTCCTCTAACCCTCTAACCCCTCTACCCCTCTAACCCCTCTAACCCCCCCTCTAACCCCTCTAACCCCTCTACCCCTCTACCTCCTCTACCTCCTCTACCTCCTCTAACCCCTCTAACCTAACCCCTCTACCTCCTCTACCCCTCTACCTCCTCTACCTCCTCTAACCCCTCTACCTCCTCTAACCTCCTCTAACCCCTCTAACCCCTCTACCCCTCTAACCCTCTACCTCCTCTAACCCCTCTAACCCCCTCTACCTCCTCTAACCCCTCTAACCCCTCTACCTCCTCTACCTCCTCTAACCCCTCTACCTCCTCTACCTCCTCTAACCCCTCTACCTCCTCTAACCCCTCTACCTCCTCTAACCCCTCTACCTCCTCTCTACCCCTCTAACCCCTCTAAACCTCCTCTAACCCCTCTACCCCTCTACCTCCTCTAACCCCTCTACCTCCTCTAACCTCCTCTACCTCCTCTAACCCCTCTACCTCCTCTAACCCCTCTACCTCCTCTACCTCCTCTAACCCCTCTAACCCCTCTACCTCTCCTCCTCTACCTCCTCTACTAACCCCTCTACCTCCTCTAACCCCTCTACCCCTCTACCTCCTCTAACCCTCTAACCCCTCTACCCCTCTACCTCCTCTAACCCCTCTACCTCCTCTAACCCCTCTAACCCCTCTAAACCTCCTCTACCTCTAACCCCTCTACCTCCTCCCTCTAACCCCTCTACCCCTCTAACCCCTCTACCTCTAACCCCTCTAAACCCCTCTACCTCCTCTAACCTCCTCTACCTCCTCTACCTCCTCTAACCCCTCTACCTCCTCTAACCCCTCTAACCCCTCTACCTCCTCTAACCCCTCTACCTCCTCTACCTCTCTACCTCCTCTAACCCCTCTACCTCCTCTACCCCTCTAACCCCTCTACCTCCTCTACCTCCTCTAACCTCTAACTCCTCTAAACCTCCTCTACCTCCTCTACCTCCTCTAACCCCTCTACCTCCTCTACCCCTCTACCTCCTCTACCTCCTCTAACCCCTCTACCTCCTCTAACCCCTCTACCCCCTCTACCTCCTCTAACCCCTCTACCTCCTCTACCTCATTTACCTCCTCTAACCCCTCTACCTCCTCTAACCCCTCTACCTCCTCTAACCCTCTACCTAACCCCTCTACCTCCTCTAAACCCTCTACCTCCTCTACCTCCTCTAACCCCTCTACCCCCTACCTCCTCTAACCCCTCTAACCCCTCTAACCCCTACCTCCTCTAACCTCCTCTACCTCCTCTAACCCCTCTACCTCCTCTAACCCTCTACCTCCTCTACCTCCTCTAACCCCTCTACCTCCTCTAACCCCTCTAACCCCTCTAACCCCTCTACCTCCTCTACCTCCTCTAACCCCTCTACCTCCTCTACCTCCTCTAACCCCTCTACCTCCCTACCTAACCCTCTACCTCCTCTAAACCCCTCTAACCTCCTCTACCTCCTCTACCCCTCTACCTCCTCTAACCCCTCTACCCCCTCTACCTCCTCTAACCTCCTCTAACCTCCTCTACCTCCTCTAACCCCTCTACCTCCTCTAACCTCCCTACCTACCTCCTCTAACCCCCTACCCTCTAACCCCTCTACCTCCTCTAACCCCTCTACCCCTCTACCTCCTCTAACCCCTCTAACCTCCTCTAACCCCTCTACTCCTCCTCTACCTCCTCTAACTCTAACCCCTCTACCTCCTCTAACCCCCCTACCCCTCTACCTCCTCTACCTCCTCTAACCCTCTACCTCTACCCCTCTAACCTCCTCTAACCCCTCCTCTAACCTCCTCTAACTCCTCTACCTCCTCTACCTCCTCTAACCCCCTCTATCCCCTCCTCTAACCTCCTCTAACCTCCTCTAACCCCTCTACCTCCTCTACCTCCTCTAACCCCTCTAACCCCTCTACCTCCTCTAACCTCCTCTAACCTCCTCTACCTCCTCTACCTCCTCTAACCCCTCTACCTCCTCTAACCCCTCTAACCTCCTCTAACCCCTCTACTCTAACCCCCTCTAACCCCCTCTAACCCCTCTACCCCCTACCCTCTAACCCCTCTAACCCTCCTCTACCCCTCTACCTCCTCTAACCTCCTCTAACCCCTCTAACCTTACCCTCTACCCCTCCTCCCTAACCCATCTACCTCCTCTACCTCCTCTAACCCCTCTACCTCCTCTAACCCCTCTACCTCCTCTAACCTACCCCTCTAACCCCTCTACCTCCTCTACCTCCTCTAACCCCTCTACCTCCTCTAACCCCTCTACCTCTAACTCCTCTACCTCCTCTACCTCCTCTAACCCCCCCTCTAACCCCTCTACCTCCCCTCCTACCTCCTCTACCTCCTCTAACCCCTCTTCCTCCTCTACCTCCTCTAACCCCTCTACCTCCTCTAACCCCTCCTCTACCTCCTCTAACCTCCTCTACCTCCTCTACCTCCTCTAACCTCCTCTACTCCTCTAACCCCTCCCCTCTACCCCTCTACCTCCTCTAACCCCTCTAACCCCTCTAACCCCCTACTCTCCTCTACCTCCTCTAACCCCTCTCCTCTACCTCCTCTACCTCCTCTAACCCCTCTAACCCCTCTACCTCCTCTAACCCCCTCTAACCCCTCTAACCCCTCTACCTCCTCTAACCCCTCTAACCCCTCACCTCCCTAACCCCTCTAACCCCTCTAACCCCTCTACCTCCTCCCCTCTACCTAACCTCTAACCCCTCTACCTCCTCTAACCTCCTCTACCTCCTCTAACCTCCTCTAACCCCTCTACCTCCTCTACAACCCCTCTACCTCCTCTAACCCCTCTACCTCCTCTACCTCCTCTAACCCCTCTACCTCCTCTAACCCCTCTACCTCCTCTACCTCCTCTAACCCCTCTACCTCCTCTAACCCCTCTACCTCCTCTAACCCCTCTAACCCCTCTAACCTACCTCCTGAACCTCCTCTAACCCCTCTACCTCCTCTACCTCCTCTAACCCCTCTACCTCCTCTCTCCTCTAACCCCTCTAACCCTCTAACCCTCTACCTTCTAACCTCCTCTACCCTCTAACCCCTCCTCTACCTCCTCTAACCCCCTCCTCTAACCCCTCTAACCCCTCTACCTCCTCTAAACCCCTCTACCCCCTCCTCCTCTAACCCCTCCTCTACCTTCCTCTAACCCCTCTAACCCCTCTACCTCCTCTAACCCCTCTAACCTTCTCTACCTCCTCTAACCCCTCTACCTCCTCTAACCCCTCTAACCCCTCTACCTCCTCTAACCCATCTACCTCCTCTAACCCCTCTACCTCCTCTAACCCCTCTACCTCCTCTACCTCCTCTAACCCCTCTACCTCCTCTAACCCCTGTAACCCCTCTAACCCCTCTACCTCCTCTACCTCCTCTAAACCCTCTACCTCCTCTACCTCCTCTAACCCCTCTAACCCCTATACCTCCTCTACCTCCTCTACCTCCTCTAACCCCTCTACCTCCTCTACCTCCTCTACCTCCTCTAACCCCTCTACCTCCTCTACCTCCTCCTTGGAGGTGTAACTTCTGGATCTGTCGACTCAGGAAACTGCTCTATCAGGGACATTGCCATTGGATGCGCGGAATCTCATTAGTAGTCATCCCACATTCAGTAATCTGGCTCTGATTAGTAATAATCCCATTCAGACTGGATACAAACACTGTAATGTTGTGATCTAAATCTCAATAAGGCCAATATAAAGCCCTGTTATTTTGTTTTGTGATTTTCAGCCTACACTTCCTGGTTCTGAAACGGGTGTGGCTTCATGACAATGACCACACAAGCAGTCTCACGATTTGACAGTCCTAACGCAGTCACACCTCCGACATCGCCAAAACAAGCTACGCGGGTGTTAGCTTTCACCAGTTAAAGGCCTAGTGCAGTCAAAAAACCTGATTTTTCCCAGTGTTTTGTATATATTTCCACACTAGGAGGTTGGAATGATACTGTGAAATTGATGATAATGCCCTTTGCGTGTAAAAGCTGTTTGAAAAGACCAGCTGAAATGTCTGCCTGTTTTGGTGGGATGGAGTGTTGGCCTGCCTGATGACATCACCAGGTGGTAAATAAGTTAATGAGAAAGAGAGTTCTAAACCTCTTAGCCAATAACAGCTAGTTTTCAGTTTCTAAACCTCTCAGCCAATAACAGCTAGTTTTCCGTTTCTAAACCTCTCAGCCAATAACAGCTAGTTTTCCGTTTCTAAACCTCTCAGCCAATAACAGCTAGTTTACCGTTTCTAAACCTCTCAGCCAATAACAGCTAGTTTTCCGTTTCTAAACCTCTCTGCCAATAACAGCTAGTTTTCAGTTTCTAAACCTCTCTGCCAATAACAGCTAGTTTTCCGTTTCTAAACCTCTCAACCAATAACAGCTAGTTTTCCGTTTCTAAACCTCTCAGCCAATAACAGCTAGTTTTCCGTTTCTAAACCTCTCAGCCAATAACAGCTAGTTTTCCGTTTCTAAACCTCTCAGCCAATAACAGCTAGTTTTCCGTTTCTAAACCTCTCAGCCAATAACAGCTAGTTTTCCGTTTCTAAACCTCTCAGCCAATAACAGCTAGTTTTCCGTTTCTAAACCTCTCAGCCAATAACAGCTAGTTTTCCGTTTCTAAACCTCTCTGCCAATAACAGCTAGTTTTCCGTTTCTAAACCTCCTGCCAATAACAGCTAGTTTTCCGTTTCTAAACTCCAATCACAGATAGTTGTCCAAGTTAATAGACCAATAGAATTTTTCCTAAGAGCTAGTTTTCTGTTTTTCCTCGCCACTCAGGCCACTCCAATCACAGATAGTTGTCACAAAATGTAATTAGTTAATAGACCAATGAGAAAGAGAGTTCTAAACCTCTCAGCCAATAACAGCTAGTTTTCCGTTTTTTCCTCCCCACTCAGGCCACTCCAATCACAGATAGTTGTCACAAAATGTAATTAGTTAATAGACCAATAAGAAAGAGAGTTCTAAACCTCTCTGCCAATCACAGATAGTTGTCACAAAATTATTGCATAAGATACCATTTGAGTTTATTTTCAACCATTGTGATTGAAAACAATCACAGTAAAGTATTTCATTGTTACCCAGAAAATGATTTAATTCTGAGATTTAAAAATAAAATAAAAACAGCTACTTTGGACCTTGGTGAGAAATGGCTTTTAAGGTTTGATCCGATTGAATCCAACCTAAATGTCTCCTATGTTAATCAGATCAAATGGATCTATAGTCCATATAATATACAGTTTAACCAATGTCTATTTCTATGGATAACAACATTGAACTATCGAACCTGTTTCCTTTGGTTGAGAGTGTACAGAACACAGAATGCATGTCCACGTATACCCATCAGCCTCCATCATGTAACAGAATGAACAGAGGGGACTAAACAGAGACAGTAACAGAATGAAGAGAGGGGACTAAACAGAGGCAGTAACAGAATGAACAGAGGGGACCAAACAGAGGCAGTAACAGAATGAACAGAGGGGACCAAACAGAGGCAGTAACAGAATGAACAGAGGGGACCAAACAGAGGCAGTAACAGAATGAACAGAGGGGACCAAACAGAGGCAGTAACAGAATGAACAGAGGGGACCAAACGGAGGCAGTAACAGAATGAAGAGAGGGGACCAAACAGAGACAGTAACAGAATGAAGAGAGGGGACCAAACAGAGGCAGTAACAGAATGAACAGAGGGGACCAAACAGAGCAGCAGAATGAACAGAACCAAACAGAGGCAGTAACAGAATGAACAGAGGGGACCAAACAGAGACAGTAACAGAATGAACAGAGGGGACCAAACAGAGGCAGTAACAGAATGAACAGAGGGGACCAAACAGAGGGCAGAATAACAGAATGAACAGAGGGGACCAAACAGAGGCAGTAACAGAATGAACAGAGGGGACCAAACAGAGGCAGTAACAGAATGAACAGAGGGGACCAAACAGAGACAGTAACAGAATGAAGAGAGGGGACCAAACAGAGGCAGTAACAGAATGAACAGAGGGGACTAAACAGAGACAGTAACAGAATGAAGAGAGGGGACTAAACAGAGGCAGTAACAGAATGAACAGAGGGGACCAAACAGAGGCAGTAACAGAATGAACAGAGGGGACCAAACAGAGCCAGTAACAGAATGAACAGAGGGGACTAAACAGAGGCAGTAACAGAATGAACAGAGGGGACCAAACAGAGGCAGCTGTGGATTCAGGTTTGACATTGACGTTGTTTCTGTACAATAACAGACAAGATAGCTCACCGTTTAAAATAGATTTTCTGAACCTGTAGATGCATTAGTACAGAGTTGTTACAAACATTATTTCTTTCATATTATCTGAACCTGAAGATGCTTCCCAAATGGCATCCTAGTCCTCTATACTGTATGGGTGAACGACATTAGACCGGAGCCTGATGGTCACCCTGACATTTTTGGAAGTACATTCAGTGCCTTCAGAAAGTATTCAAACCCCTTGACGTATGTTCCACATTTTGTTGTGTTACAGCCTGAATTCAAAATGGATTCAATATTATTTATTTATTTATAAATATACACACAGTAGCCCTTAATGACAACGTGAAAACAGAAATGTTAGAAACCTCTAATTCACGTAAGTATTCACACCCCTGGGTCAATACATGTTAGAATCACCTTTGGATTTTAGCTGTGCTTAGCTCTATTTACATTTCTTTTTATCCTAAAAAACGTCCTAGTCTGATGATAAGCATACCCATAACATGATGCAGTCACCAACATGCTTGAAAATATGAAAAGTAGTACTCATTGTACACTCACTACTTTACATTGTAGCAAAGTGTCATTTCTTCAGTGTTGTCACATGAAAAGATATACTCAAATATTTACAAAAATGTGAGGGGTGTACTCACTCATAATGGCCATATACCACAACCCCCCCGAGGTGCCTTATTGCTTACTTATAAACTGGTTACCATATTTAGAGGAGTAAAAATAAATGTTTTGTCATACCCGTGTTATACGGTCTGATATACCACGGCTGTCAGCCAATCAGCATTCAGGGCTTGAACAACACAGAGATCCTATACTACGGGTATGACAAAAACACATGTATTTTTTTACTGCTCTAATTGCTTTTAATACCCCGTTTATAATAGCAGTAAGGCACCTCGGGGGTTAGTGGGTTATGGCCAATATACCACGGCTAATGGCTTTATCCAGACACTCCGCGATTCGTCGTTTCTAAGAACAGTATATTGGACATGTACCACATATCCTCTCGTTACTAAAAGTAGAAGATGACTAGTGAGCCCTGTTCAGCAGCATCATCATCAGCTACAACATGCCATAGAAGATGACTTGTGAGCCTTGTTCAGCAGCATCATCATCAGCTACAACATGCCATAGAAGATGACTTGTGAGCCTTGTTCAGCATCATCATCATCAGCTACAACATGCCATAGAAGATGACTAGTGAGCCTTGTTCAGCATCATCATCATCAGCTACAACATGCCATAGAAGATGACTTGTGAGCCTTGTTCAGCATCATCATCAGCTACAACATGCCATAGAAGATGACTAGTGAGCCTTGTTCAGCAGCATCATCATCAGCTACAACATGCCATAGAAGATGACTAGTGAGCCTTGTTCAGCATCATCATCATCAGCTACAACATGCCATAGAAGATGACTAGTGAGCCTTGTTCAGCATCATCATCATCAGCTACAACATGCCATAGAAGATGACTTGTGAGCCTTGTTCAGCATCATCAGCTACAACATGCCATAGAAGATGACTTGTGAGCCTTGTTCAGCATCATCATCAGCTACAACATGCCATAGAAGATGACTTGTGAGCCTTGTTCAGCAGCATCATCATCAGCTACAACATGCCATAGAAGATGACTAGTGAGCCTTGTTCAGCATCATCATCAGCTACAACATGCCATAGAAGATGACTAGTGAGCCTTGTTCAGCAGCATCATCATCAGCTACAACATGCCATAGAAGATGACTAGTGAGCCTTGTTCAGCATCATCATCATCAGCTACAACATGCCATAGAAGATGACTAGTGAGCCTTGTTCAGCAGCATCATCATCAGCTACAACATGCCATAGAAGATGACTAGTGAGCCTTGTTCAGCAGCATCATCATCAGCTACAACATGCCATAGAAGATGACTAGTGAGCCTTGTTCAGCATCATCATCATCAGCTACAACATGCCATAGAAGATGACTAGTGAGCCTTGTTCAGCATCATCATCATCAGCTACTACATGCCATAGAAGATGACTTGTGAGCCTTGTTCAGCATCATCATCAGCTACAAAATGCCATAGAAGATGACTTGTGAGCCTTGTTCAGCATCATCATCAGCTACAACATGCCATAGAAGATGACTTGTGAGCCTTGTTCAGCATCATCATCATCAGCTACAACATGCCATAGAAGATGACTTGTGAGCCTTGTTCAGCATCATCACCATCAGCTACAACATGCCATAGAAGATGACTAGTGAGCCTTGTTCAGCATCATCATCATCAGCTACAACATGCCATAGAAGATGACTAGTGAGCCTTGTTCAGCAGCATCATCATCAGCTACAACATGCCATAGAAGATGACTAGTGAGCCTTGTTCAGCATCATCATCATCAGCTACAACATGCCATAGAAGATGACTAGTGAGCCTTGTTCAGCAGCATCATCATCAGCTACAACATGCCATAGAAGATGACTTGTGAGCCTTGTTCAGCATCATCATCATCAGCTACAAAATGCCATAGAAGATGACTAGTGAGCCTTGTTCAGCATCATCATCATCAGCTACAACATGCCATAGAAGATGACTAGTGAGCCTTGTTCAGCAGCATCATCATCAGCTACAACATGCCATAGAAGATGACTAGTGAGCCTTGTTCAGCATCATCATCAGCTACAACATGCCATAGAAGATGACTTGTGAGCCTTGTTCAGCAGCATCATCATCAGCTACAACATGCCATAGAAGATGACTAGTGAGCCTTGTTCAGCATCATCATCATCAGCTACAACATGCCATAGAAGATGACTAGTGAGCCTTGTTCAGCATCATCATCAGCTACAACATGCATTTCATATTGTGTTTTAAATTATCTTAAAATGAATCTTATCTTGCCAACATTAGAAAATCTACTTTCTTTTAAACATTTCTATAAACTGAGCAGCTGTTTTTTCTAAAAAACCAAACCAAACCAATTTTGACTGTCTGGCAGCTAAGAGGTCGTGGTGGTAAGACTCTCTCCTCTGAAGCAGGAAGAAACGGTCCTATCAGTTATGTTCTGCACGGTGGTAAGACTCTCTCCTCTGAAGCAGGGAAGAAACGGTCCTATCAGTTATGTTCTGTCAGTTACGTGGTGGTAAGACTCTCTCCTCTGAAGCAGGAAGAAACGGTCCTATCAGTTATGTTCTGTCGTGGTGGTAAGACTCTCTCCTCTGAAGCAGGGAAGAAACGGTCCTATCAGTTATGTTCTGTCGTGGTGGTAAGACTCTCTCCTCTGAAGCAGGGAAGAAACGGTCCTATCAGTTATGTTCTGTCGTGGTGGTAAGACTCTCTCCTCTGAAGCAGGGAAGAAACGGTCCTATCAGTTATGTTCTGTCACGGTGGTAAGACTCTCTCCTCTGAAGCAGGAAGAAACGGTCCTATCAGTTATGTTCTGTCACGGTGGTAAGACTCTCTCCAGTTATGTTCTGAAGCAGGGAAGAAACGGTCCTATCAGTTATGTTCTGTCACGGTGGTAAGACTCTCTCCTCTGAAGCAGGGAAGAAACGGTCCTATCAGTTATGTTCTGTCAGTTATGTCCTATCAGTTATGTTCTGTGGTGGTAAGACTCTCTCCTCAGGGAAGCAGGGAAGAAACGGTCCTATCAGTTATGTTCTGTCGTGGTGGTAAGACTCTCTCCTCTGAAGCAGGGAAGAAACGGTCCTATCAGTTATGTTCTGTCACGGTGGTAAGACTCTCTCCTCTGAAGCAGGGAAGAAACGGTCCTATCAGTTATGTTCTGTCGTGGTGGTAAGACTCTCTCCTCTGAAGCAGGGAAGAAACGGTCCTATCAGTTATGTTCTGTCACGGTGGTAAGACTCTCTCCTCTGAAGCAGGGAAGAAACGGTCCTATCAGTTATGTTCTGTCGTGGTAAGACTCTCTCCTCTGAAGCAGGAAGAAACGGTCCTATCAGTTATGTTCCTCTGAAGCAGGGAAGAAACGGTCCTATCAGTTATGTTCTGTCGTGGTGGTAAGACTCTCTCCTCTGAAGCAGGGAAGAAACGGTCCTATCAGTTATGTTCTGTCACGGTGGTAAGACTCTCTCCTCTGAAGCAGGGAAGAAACGGTCCTATCAGTTATGTTCTGTCGTGGTGGTAAGACTCTCTCCTCTGAAGCAGGGAAGAAACGGTCCTATCAGTTATGTTCTGTCGTGGTGGTAAGACTCTCTCCTCTGAAGCAGGGAAGAAACGGTCCTATCAGTTATGTTCTGTCGTGGTGGTAAGACTCTCTCCTCTGAAGCAGGGAAGAAACGGTCCTATCAGTTATGTTCTGTCGTGGTGGTAAGACTCTCTCCTCTGAAGCAGGGAAGAAACGGTCCTATCAGTTATGTTCTGTCGTGGTAAGACTCTCTCCTCTGAAGCAGGGAAGAAAGTCCTATCACTCCCTCCTCTGAAGCAGGAAGAAACGGTCCTATCAGTTATGTTCTGTCACGGTGGTAAGACTCTCTCCTCTGAAGCAGGGAAGAAACGGTCCTATCAGTTATGTTCTGTCGTGGTGGTAAGACTCTCTCCTCTGAAGCAGGGAAGAAACGGTCCTATCAGTTATGTTCTGTCGTGGTGGTAAGACTCTCTCCTCTGAAGCAGGGAAGAAACGGTCCTATCAGTTATGTTCTGTCGTGGTGGTAAGACTCTCTCCTCTGAAGCAGGGAAGAAACGGTCCTATCAGTTATGTTCTGTTACGGCCGCCACGGGTTATGATGACAAATTCATTTTCTTTGTGTGAATAAGATCTAGAATGAAGTGCTTACTTTGACATGGAACATCGCACAGAAAATGGCCTCCCTTTTAATTAACCCTCTCTCTTTCTCCTCGACCTCTGCCGGGCTCTGGCTTCCTCCTTCTTAACTCTCTCTCTCTGTCTCTCTCTCTCAGTTTATCTCTCTCTCTCTCTCTCTCTCTCCCTCTCTCTCTTTCTCTCTGTCTCTCTTTCTCTCTCTCTGTCTCTCTCTCTGTTTCTCTCTTTCTCTCTCTCTCTGTCTCTCTCTCTGTTTCTCTCTATCACTCTCTGTCTCTGTCTCTCTTTCTCTCTGTCTCTCTTTCTCTCTCTTTGTCTCTCTCTCTGTTTCTCTCTTCTCTCTCTATCACTCTTTGTCTCTGTCTCTCTCTCTCTGTCTCTTTCTCTCTCTCTCTGTCTCTTTCTCTCTCTCTGTCTCTGTCTCTCTCTCTCTCCCTCTCCCTCTCCCTCTCCCTCTCCCTCTCCCTCTCCCTCCCCTCCCCTTAGCCGGTCTCTCCTTCTCCTTTGTCACTCTCAGTCTGAATCCGAAATGGTACCCTGTTCCCTATATAGTACACCACGGTGTATAGGCCCTGGTTTAAAGTAGTACACAATATAAAGAATAGGGTGCCATTTGTGATGTAAACGCAGCTCTTTTGAAAGCCACTGTGCTGTTCCTATGGCACCAGCAACACTTCCTCTCCTCTCTGATACAACGGCACCAGCCCCAAATACTCAAATCATTTCCTGGAAACCAATCATCACCTTGTTTCCTTTCAAAAAACCAATGTTTCCAAAAACCCTTTTTTCCCTGTTACCGTACCACTACCTGCCCCGGAGTGCCCCGTGAAGTACCCCCTCGTGTGGATTTTACCAGTAAGCCTATGGCCTCATTAGTCTTCTCAAGTACCCGCAGGGGTCCAAGTACAACGCCTGGTTGGGAACCACTGCTGTAAACTAACCATCTTGTTATTTCCTATAAACCTGAGCTGTCTCTGTCTGATCCAATCTGATGAGAGATGAGATATGTTCTACACAGAGCAGTTATATTTCCCTAGATGTGTTTCTTTCTGTGGTTTATTGTGGTGAATTTAAACAGCCAAATCAATGTAATTATTGAAACTGACGGAGCCTTAGCGCCCTCCGGTGTCTGTTTGTGGTATAAATAATAACAACGTGTTTAAATGTTGTTGAGATTTCAGTATGTACTCCAGGGCTGTCCAACCTCGTTCCTGGAGAGCTACCAACCTGTAGGTTTTCACTCCAACCCTCATCTAGCACACCTGATTCTAATAATTCGCTTCTTGTAACGCTGAATCAGGTTGGTCACAACTGGGGGGGGTTGTAACCAGGACAGGGTAGCTCTCCAGGGTTGGACAGCCCTGATGTTCACCATCAAGTAAAAACCACATGGTATAAAGTCTCTTTATTTCACCCAACTAATAACGTATTTAAATATTGCGTGACATCATTGGGATGTTTTTCTACTTCACCCTCCCAGAGGTAGATATATATTTTAACCTTTATTTAACTAGGCAAGTCAGTTAATTAAGAACAAATTCTTATCTTACAATGACGGCCTACCGGGGAACAGTGGGTTAACTGTCATGTTCAGGTGCAGAACGAGTGGGTTAACTCGCAGAACGACAGATTTGTACCTTGGGATTTGAACTTCCAACCTTTCGCCTACTAGTCCAACGCTCTAACCACTAGGCTACCCTGCCTCCCCGTATAACGTATAATTCCAGATACATTCAGATCAAACCGTCCAGGTGATATACAGGTACTACATCTGCTGTTCTCTCATTGTATCAGTGGTTTAAGTCTTCTGGATATTTACCTCATAACAGCATTGTTGATTACACTAAAGATACACACTAGGATGAGCAGGATTCAAATATCTTCATGGTTATTGTATCCTGTTGTTAGATGTAGTCAGTCTGTTGTATCCTGTTGTTAGATGTAGTCAGTCTGTTGTATCCTGTTGTTAGATGTAGTCAGTCTGTTGTATCCTGCTGTTAGATGTAGTCAGTCTGTTGTTAGATGTAGTCAGTCTGTTGTATCCTGTTGTTAGATGTAGTCAGTCTGTTTATCTCTTGTTAAAGATGTAGTCAGTCTGTTGTATCCTGCTGTTAGATGTAGTCAGTCTGTTGTATCCTGTTGTTAGATGTAGTCAGTCTGTTGTATCCTGCTGTTAGATGTAGTCAGTCTGTTGTTAGATGTAGTCAGTCTGTTGTATCCTGTTAGATGTAGTCAGTCTGTTGTATCCTGTTGTTAGATGTAGTCAGTCTGTTGTATCCTGCTGTTAGATGTAGTCAGTCTGTTGTTAGATGTAGTCAGTCTGTTGTATCCTGTTGTTAGATGTAGTCAGTCTGTTTTATCCTCTTGTTAGATGTAGTCAGTCTGTTGTATCCTGCTGTTAGATGTAGTCAGTCTGTTGTATCCTGCTGTTAGATGTAGTCAGTCTGTTGTATCCTGTTGTTAGACGTAGTCAGTCTGTTGTATCCTGCTGTTAGATGTAGTCAGTCTGTTGTATCCTGCTGTTAGATGTAGTCAGTCTGTTGTATCCTGTTGTTAGACGTAGTCAGTCTGTTGTATCCTGCTGTTAGATGTAGTCAGTCTGTTGTATCCTCTTGTTAGATGTAGTCAGTCTGTTGTATCCTGTTAGATGTAGTCAGTCTGTTGTATCCTGCTGTTAGATGTAGTCAGTCTGTTGTATCCTGCTGTTAGATGTAGTCAGTCTGTTGTATCCTGCTGTTAGATGTAGTCAGTCTGTTGTATCCTGTTGTTAGACGTAGTCAGTCTGTTGTATCCTGCTGTTAGATGTAGTCAGTCTGTTGTATCCTGCTGTTAGATGTAGTCAGTCTGTTGTATCCTGCTGTTAGATGTAGTCAGTCTGTTGTATCCTGTTGTTAGATGTAGTCAGTCTGTTGTATCCTGCTGTTAGATGTAGTCAGTCTGTTGTATCCTGCTGTTAGATGTAGTCAGTCTGTTGTATCCTGTTGTTAGATGTAGTCAGTCTGTTGTATCCTGTTGTTAGATGTAGTCAGTCTGTTGTATCCTGTTAGATGTAGTCAGTCTGTTGTATCCTGTTGTTAGATGTAGTCAGTCTGTTGTATCCTGTTGTTAGATGTAGTCAGTCTGTTGTATCCTGTTGTTAGATGTAGTCAGTCTGTTGTATCCTGTTGTTAGATGTAGTCAGTCTGTTGTATCCTGTTGTTAGATGTAGTCAGTCTGTTGTATCCTGTTGTTAGATGTAGTCAGTCTGTTGTATCCTGTTGTTAGATGTAGTCAGTCTGTTGTATCCTGCTGTTAGATGTAGTCAGTCTGTTGTTAGATGTAGTCAGTCTGTTGTATCCTGTTGTTAGATGTAGTCAGTCTGTTGTATCCTGCTGTTAGATGTAGTCAGTCTGTTTTATCCTGTTGTTAGATGTAGTCAGTCTGTTGTATCCCTGTTAGATGTAGTCAGTCTGTCTTGTTTGTAGTCCTGTTGTTGTTAGATGTAGTCAGTCTGTTGTATCCTGTTGTTAGATGTAGTCAGTCTGTTGTATCCTGTTGTTAGATGTAGTCAGTCTGTTGTATCCTGCTGTTAGATGTAGTCAGTCTGTTTGTATCCTGTTGTTAGATGTAGTCAGTCTGTTGTATCCTGCTGTTAGATGTAGTCAGTCTGTTGTATCCTGCTGTTAGATGTAGTCAGTCTGTTGTATCCTGTTGTTAGACGTAGTCAGTCTGTTGTATCCTGCTGTTAGATGTAGTCAGTCTGTTGTATCCTGCTGTTAGATGTAGTCAGTCTGTTGTATCCTGTTAGATGTTCAGTCTGTTGTATCCTGCTGTTAGATGTAGTCAGTCTGTTGTATCCTGCTGTTAGATGTAGTCAGTCTGTTGTATCCTGCTGTTAGATGTAGTCAGTCTGTTGTATCCTGCTGTTAGATGTAGTCAGTCTGTTGTATCCTGCTGTTAGATGTAGTCAGTCTGTTGTATCCTGCTGTTAGATGTAGTCAGTCTGTTGTATCCTGCTGTTAGATGTAGTCAGTCTGTTGTATCCTGTTGTTAGATGTAGTCAGTCTGTTGTATCTGTTGTATCCTGTATCCTGTTGTTAGATGTAGTCAGTCTGTTGTATCCTGTTGTTAGATGTAGTCAGTCTGTTGTTGTATCAGTCTGTTGTATCCTGTTAGATGTAGTCAGTCTGTTGTATCCTGTTGTTAGATGTAGTCAGTCTGTTGTATCCTGCTGTTAGATGTAGTCAGTCTGTTGTATCCTGTTGTTAGATGTAGTCAGTCTGTTGTATCCTGTTGTTAGATGTAGTCAGTCTGTTGTATCCTGTTGTTAGATGTAGTCAGTCTGTTGTATCTGTTGTTAGATGTAGTCAGTCTGTTGTATCCTGCTGTTAGATGTAGTCAGTCTGTTGTATCCTGTTGTTAGATGTAGTCAGTCTGTTGTATCCTGCTGTTAGATGTAGTCAGTCTGTTTGTTGTATCCTGTTGTTAGATGTAGTCAGTCTATTTGTATCCTGTTGTTAGATGTAGTCAGTCTGTTGTATCCTGTTGTTAGATGTAGTCAGTCTGTTGTATCCTGCTGTTAGATGTAGTCAGTCTGTTGTATCCTGCTGTTAGATGTAGTCAGTCTGTTGTATCCTGTTGTTAGATGTAGTCAGTCTGTTGTATCCTGTTGTTAGATGTAGTCAGTCAGTTGTATCCTGCTCAGTCTGTTGTATTGACCTGTGGAGTCAGTCAGTATCTGCTGTTAGATGTTGTCAGTCTGTTGTATCCTGCTGTTAGATGTAGTCAGTCTGTTGTATCCTGTTGTTAGATGTAGTCAGTCTGTTGTATCCTGCTGTTAGATGTAGTCAGTCTGTTGTATCCTGCTGTTAGATGTAGTCAGTCTGTTGTATCCTGCTGTTAGATGTAGTCAGTCTGTTGTATCCTGCTGTTAGATGTAGTCAGTCTGTTGTATCCTGTTGTTAGATGTAGTCAGTCTGTTGTATCCTGCTGTTAGATGTAGTCAGTCTGTTGTATCCTGCTGTTGATGTAGTCAGTCTGTTGTATCCTGTTGTTAGATGTAGTCAGTCTGTTGTATCCTGCTGTTAGATGTAGTCAGTCTGTTGTATCCTGCTGTTAGATGTAGTCAGTCTGTTGTATCCTGTTGTTAGATGTAGTCAGGATGTTGTATCCTGTTGTTAGATGTAGTCAGTCTGTTGTATCCTGTTGTTAGAATGTAGTCAGTCTGTTGTATCCTGTTGTTAGATGTAGTCAGTCTGTTGTATCCTGTTGTTAGATGTAGTCAGTCTGTTTATCTGTTGTTAGATGTAGTCAGTCTGTTGTATCCTGCTGTTAGATGTAGTCAGTCTGTTGTATCCTGTTGTTAGATGTAGTCAGTCTGTTGTATCCTGTTGTTAGATGTATCCTATTTGTATCCTGTTAGATGTAGTCAGTCTGTTGTATCCTGTTAGATGCAGTCAGTCTGTTGTATGTTAGATGCAGTCAGTCTGTTGTATCCTGCTGTTAGATGTAGTCAGTCTGTTGTATCCTGTTGTTAGATGTAGTCAGTCTGTTGTATCCTTAGATGTAGTCAGTCTGTTGTATCCTGTTGTTAGATGTAGTCAGTCTGTTGTATCCTGCTGTTAGATGTAGTCCGTCTGTTGTATCCTGTTGTTAGATGTAGTCAGTCTGTTGTATCCTGTTGTTAGATGTAGTCAGTCTGTTGTATCCTGTTGTTAGATGTAGTCAGTCTGTTGTATCCTGTTGTTAGATGTAGTCAGTCTGTTGTATCCTGCTGTTAGATGTAGTCAGTCTGTTGTTATCCTGTTGTTAGATGTAGTCAGTCTATTGTATCCTGCTGTTAGATGTAGTCAGTCTGTTGTATCCTGTTGTTAGATGTAGTCAGTCTGTTGTATCCTGTTGTTAGATGTAGTCAGTCTGTTGTATCCTGTTGTTAGATGTAGTCAGTCTGTTGTATCCTGTTGTTAGATGTAGTCAGTCTGTTGTATCCTGTTGTTATCCTGTTGTTAGATGTAGTCAGTCTGTTGTATCCTGCTGTTAGATGTAGTCAGTCTGTTGTATCCTGCTGTTAGATGTAGTCAGTCTGTTGTTCATTTCTACCTGTATTGTTAGATAGTCAGTCTGTTGTATCCTGTTGTTAGAGTCAGTCTGTTGTATCCTGCTGTTAGATGTAGTCAGTCTGTTGTATCCTGTTGTTAGATGTAGTCAGTCTGTTGTATCCTGTTGTTAGATGTAGTCAGTCTGTTGTATCCTGTTGTTAGATGTAGTCAGTCTGTTGTATCCTGTTGTTAGATGTAGTCAGTCTGTTGTATCCTGTTGTTAGATGTAGTCAGTCTGTTGTATCCTGTTGTTAGATGTAGTCAGTCTGTTGTATCCTGCTGTTAGATGTAGTCAGTCTATTGTTCATTTCTACCTGACGGGAGAAGTATCCTGTTAGATGTAGTCAGTCTGTTGTATCCTGCTGTTAGACGTAGTCAGTCTGTTGTATCCTGTTGTTAGATGTAGTCAGTCTGTTGTATCCTGCTGTTAGATGTAGTCAGTCTGTTGTATCCTGTTGTTAGATGTAGTCAGTCTGTTGTATCCTGTTGTTAGATGTAGTCAGTCTGTTGTTCATTTCTACCTGACGGGAGAAGTATCCTGTTAGATGTAGTCAGTCTGTTGTATCCTGCTGTTAGATGTAGTCAGTCTGTTGTATCCTGCTGTTAGATGTAGTCAGTCTGTTGTTAATTTCTACCTGACGGGAGAAGTATCCTGTTAGATGTAGTCAGTCTGTTGTATCCTGTTGTTAGATGTAGTCAGTCTGTTGTATCCTGCTGTTAGATGTAGTCAGTCTGTTGTATCCTGTTGTTAGATGTAGTCAGTCTGTTGTATCCTGTTGTTAGATGTAGTCAGTCTGTTGTATCCTGTTGTTAGATGTAGTCAGTCTGTTGTATCCTGTTGTTAGTCAGTATGTTGTATCCTGTTGTTAGATGTAGTCAGTCTGTTTGTATCCTGTTGTTAGATGTAGTCAGTCTGTTGTATCCTGTTGTTAGATGTAGTCAGTCTGTTTGTATCCTGCTGTTAGATATAGTCAGTCTGTTGTATCCTGCTGTTAGATGTAGTCAGTCTGTTGTATCCTGTTGTTAGATGTAGTCAGTCTGTTGTATCCTGCTGTTAGATGTAGTCAGTCTGTTGTATCCTGCTGTTAGATGTTGTCAGTCTGTTGTTAGATGTAGTCAGTCTGTTGTATCCTGTTGTTAGATGTAGTCAGTCTGTTGTATCCTGCTGTTAGATGTAGTCAGTCTGTTGTATCCTGCTGTTAGATGTAGTCAGTCTGTTGTATCCTGCTGTTAGATGTAGTCAGTCTGTTGTATCCTGCTGTTAATTTCAGTCTGTTGTATCCGGTAGTCAGTCTGTTGTATCCTGCTGTTAGATGTAGTCAGTCTGTTGTATCCTGTTGTTAGATGTAGTCAGTCTGTTGTATCCTGCTGTTAGATGTAGTCAGTCTGTTGTATCCTGTTGTTAGATGTAGTCAGTCTGTTGTATCCTGTTGTTAGATGTAGTCAGTCTGTTGTATCCTGTTGTTAGATGTAGTCAGTCTGTTGTATCCTGTTGTTAGATGTAGTCAGTCTGTTGTATCCTGTTGTTAGATGTAGTCAGTCTGTTGTATCCTGTTGTTAGATGTAGTCAGTCTGTTGTATCCTGTTGTTAGATGTAGTCAGTCTGTTGTATCCTGCTGTTAGATATAGTCAGTCTGTTGTATCCTGTTGTTAGATGTAGTCAGTCTGTTGTATCCTGCTGTTAGTTGTAGTCAGTCAGTTGTATCCTGCTGTTAGATGTTGTCAGTCTATTGTTCATTTCTACCTGACTGGAGAAGTATCCTGTTAGATGTAGTCAGTCTGTTGTATCCTGCTGTTAGATGTAGTCAGTCTGTTGCATCCTGTTGTTAGATGTAGTCAGTCTGTTGTATCCTGCTGTTAGATGTAGTCAGTCTGTTGTATCCTGCTGTTAGATGTAGTCAGTCTGTTGTATCCTGTTGTTAGATGTAGTCAGTCTGTTGTATCCTGCTGTTAGATGTAGTCAGTCTGTTGTATCCTGTTGTTAGATGTAGTCAGTCTGTTGTATCCTGCTGTTAGATGTAGTCAGTCTGTTGTATCCTGCTGTTAGATGTAGTCAGTCTGTTGTATCCTGTTGTTAGATGTAGTCAGTCTGTTGTATCCTGTTGTTAGATGTAGTCAGTCTGTTGTATCCTGTTGTTAGATGTAGTCAGTCTGTTGTATCCTGTTAGATGTAGTCAGTCTGTTGTCCTGTTGTTAGATGTAGTCAGTCTGTTGTATCCTGTTTGTTAGATGTAGTCAGTCTGTTGTATCCTGTTGTTAGATGTAGTCAGTCTGTTGTATCCTGTTGTTAGATGTAGTCAGTCTGTTGTATCCTGTTGTTAGATGTAGTCTGTTGTTCATTTTAGATGTAGTCAGTCTGTTGTATCCTGTTGTTAGATGTAGTCAGTCTGTTGTATCCTGTTTAGATGTAGTCAGTCTGTTGTATCCTGCTGTTAGATGTAGTCAGTCTATTGTTCATTTCTACCTGACGGAGAAGTATCCTGTTAGATGTAGTCAGTCTGTTGTATCCTGTTGTTAGATGTAGTCAGTCTGTTGTATCCTGTTGTTAGATGTAGTCAGTCTGTCTGTTGTATCCTGCTGTTAGATGTAGTCAGTCTGTTGTATCCTGTTGTTAGATGTAGTCAGTCTGTTGTATCCTGTTGTTAGATGTAGTCAGTCTGTTTGTATCCTGCTGTTAGATGTAGTCAGTCTGTTGTATCCTGCTGTTAGATGTAAGTCAGTTGTTCATTTCTACCTGACGGAGAAGTATCCTGTTAGTAGTCAGTCTGTTGTATCCTGCTGTTAGGATGTAGTCAGTCTGTTGTATCCTGCTGTTAGATGTAGTCAGTCTATTTGTATCCTGCTGTTAGATGTAGTCAGTCTGTTGTATCCTGTTGTTAGATGTAGTCAGTCTGTTGTATCCTGTTGTTAGATGTAGTCAGTCTATTTGTTAGATGTAGTCAGTCTGTTGTATCCTGTTGTTAGATTGTCAGTCTGTGCTGTTAGATGTAGTCAGTCTGTTGTTATTTCTACCTGACGGAGAAGTATCCTGTTAGATGTAGTCAGTCTGTTGTATCCTGTTGTTAGATGTAGTCAGTCTGTTGTATCCTGTTGTTAGATGTAGTCAGTCTGTTGTATCCTGTTGTTAGATGTAGTCAGTCTGTTGTATCCTGTTGTTAGATGTAGTCAGTCTGTTGTATCCTGTTGTTAGATGTAGTCAGTCTGTTGTATCCTTTGTTAGATGTAGTCAGTCTGTTGTATCCTGTTGTTAGATGTAGTCAGTCTGTTGTATCCTGTTGTTAGATGTAGTCAGTCTGTTGTATCCTGCTGCTGTAGTCAGTCTGTTGTTATTTCTACCTGCTGTTAGATATAGTCAGTCTGTTGTATCCTGTTGTTAGATGTAGTCAGTCTGTTGTATCCTGCTGTTAGATGTAGTCAGTCATTTGTATCCTGTTGTTAAGATGTAGTCAGTCTATTGTATCAGTATCCCTGTTAGATGTAGTCAGTCTGTTGTATCCTGCTGTTAGATGTAGTCAGTCTATTTTGTATCCCTGTTGTTAGATGTAGTCAGTCTGTTGTATCCTGCTGTTAGATGTAGTCAGTCTGTTGTATCCTGTTGTTAGATGTAGTCAGTCTGTTGTATCCTGTTGTTAGATGTAGTCAGTCTGTTTGTATCCTGCTGTTAGAGTAGTCAGTCTGTTGTATCCTGTTGTTAGATGTAGTCAGTCTGTTGTATCCTGCTGTTAGATGTAGTCAGTCTGTTGTATCCTGCTGTTAGATTTGTCAGTCTGTTGTTCATTTTCTATCCTGTTAGATGTAGTCAGTCTGTTGTATCCTGCTGTTAGATGTAGTCAGTCTGTTGTATCCTGTTGTTAGATGTAGTCAGTCTGTTGTATCCTGCTGTTAGATGTAGTCAGTCTGTTGTATCCTGTTGTTAGATGTAGTCAGTCTGTTTGTATCCTGTTGTTAGATGTAGTCAGTCTGTTGTATCCTGTTGTTAGATGTAGTCAGTCTGTTGTATCCTGTTGTTAGATGTAGTCAGTCTGTTGTATCCTGTTGTTAAGATGTAGTCAGTCTGTTGTATCCTGCTGTTAGATGTAGTCAGTCTATTTGTATCCTGCTGTTAGATGTTGTCAGTCTGTTGTATCCTGCTGTTAGATGAGTCAGTCTGTTGTATCCTGTTAGATGTAGTCAGTCTGTTGTATCCTGCTGTTAGATGTAGTCAGTCTGTTGTATCCTGTTGTTAGATGTAGTCAGTCTGTTGTATCCTGTTGTTAGATGTAGTCAGTCTGTTGTATCCTGTTGTTGAATGTAGTCAGTCTGTTGTATCCTGTTGTTAGATGTAGTCAGTCTGTTGTATCCTGCTGTTAGATGTAGTCAGTCTGTTGTATCCTGTTGTTAGATGTAGTCAGTCTGTTTGTATCCTGCTGTTAGATGTAGTCAGTCTGTTGTATCCTGCTGTTAGATGTAGTCAGTCTATGTTGTATCCTGTTGTTAGATGTACCTGACTGTTGTATCCTGTTGTTAGATGTAGTCAGTCTGTTGTATCCTGTTGTTAGATGTAGTCAGTCTGTTGTATCCTGTTAGATGTAGTCAGTCTGTTGTATCCTGTTGTTAGATGTAGTCAGTCTGTTGTATCTGTTGTTAGATGTAGTCAGTCTGTTGTATCCTGTTGTTAGATGTAGTCAGTCTGTTGTATCCTGCTGTTAGATGTAGTCAGTCTGTTGTATCCTGTTGTTAGATGTAGTCAGTCTGTTGTATCCTGCTGTTAGATGTAGTCAGTCTGTTGTATCCTGTTGTTAGATGTAGTCAGTCTGTTTGTATCCTGTTGTTAGATGTAGTCAGTCAGTTGTATCCTGCTGTTAGATGTAGTCAGTCTATTGTTCATTTCACCTGACTTGTATCCTGTTAGATGTAGGATTTGTATCCTGTTGTTAGATGTAGTCAGTCTGTTGTATCCTGTTGTTAGATGTAGTCAGTCTGTTGTATCCTGTTGTTAGATGTAGTCAGTCTGTTGTATCCTGCTGTTAGATGTAGTCAGTCTGTTGTATCCTGTTGTTAGATGTAGTCAGTCTGTTGTATCCTGCTGTTAGATGTAGTCAGTCTGTTGTATCCTGTATCCTGTTAGATGTAGTCAGTCTGTTGTATCCTGCTGTTAGATGTAGTCAGTCTGTTGTATCCTGCTGTTAGATGTAGTCAGTCTGTTCATTTCTACCTGTATCCTGTTAGATGTAGTCAGTCTGTTGTATCCTGTTGTTAGATGTAGTCAGTCTGTTTGTATCCTGTTGTTAGATGTAGTCAGTCTGTTGTATCCTGTTGTTCAGTCAGTCTATTTGTATCCTGTTGTTAGATGTAGTCAGTCTGTTGTATCCTGTTGTTAGATGTAGTCAGTCTGTTGTATCCTGTTGTTAGATGTAGTCAGTCTGTTGTATCCTGTTGTTAGATGTAGTCAGTCTGTTGTATCCTGTTGTTAGATGTAGTCAGTCTGTTGTATCCTGTTGTTAGATGTAGTCAGTCTGTTGTATCCTGCTGTTAGATGTAGTCAGTCTATTGTTCATTTCTACCTGACTGTTGTTAGATGTAGTCAGTCTGTTTGTATCCTGTTGTTAGATGTAGTCAGTCTGTTGTATCCTGTTGTTAGATGTAGTCAGTCTGTTGTATCCTGTTGTTAGATGTAGTCAGTCTGTTGTATCCTGCTGTTAGATGTAGTCAGTCTGTTGTATCCTGTTGTTAGATGTAGTCAGTCTGTTGTATCCTGCTGTTAGATGTAGTCAGTCTATTGTTCAGATTTCTACCTGTATCTGCTGTTAGAGTAGTCAGTCTGTTGTATCCTGCTGTTAGATGTAGTCAGTCTGTTGTATCCTGCTGTTAGATGTAGTCAGTCTGTTGTTCCTTTGTTAGATGTAGTCAGTATCCTGTTAGATGTAGTCAGTCTGTTTGTATCCTGTTGTTAGATGTAGTCAGTCTGTTGTATCCTGCTGTTAGATGTAGTCAGTCTGTTGTATCCTGTTGTTAGATGTAGTCAGTCTGTTGTATCCTGTTGTTAGATGTAGTCAGTCTGTTGTTCATTTCTACCTGACGGGAGAAGTATCCTGTTAGATGTAGTCAGTCTGTTGTATCCTGTTGTTAGATGTAGTCAGTCTGTTGTATCCTGCTGTTAGATGTAGTCAGTCTGTTGTTCATTTCTACCTGACGGGAGAAGTATCCTGTTAGATGTAGTCAGTCTGTTGTATCCTGTTGTTAGATGTAGTCAGTCTGTTGTATCCTGCTGTTAGATGTAGTCAGTCTGTTGTATCCTGTTGTTAGATGTAGTCAGTCTGTTGTATCCTGTTGTTAGATGTAGTCAGTCTGTTGTATCCTGTTGTTAGATGTAGTCAGTGTTGTATCCTGCTGTTAGATGTAGTCATCTGTTGTCTGTTGTTAGATGTAGTCAGTGTTGTTCATTTCTACCTGTTGTTAGATGTAGTCAGTCTGTTGTATCCTGCTGTTGTAGTCAGTCTGTTGTATCCTGTTGTTAGAGTCAGTCTGTTGTATCCTGCTGTTAGATATAGTCAGTCTGTTGTATCCTGTTGTTAGATGTAGTCAGTCTGTTGTATCCTGTTGTTAGATGTAGTCAGTCTGTTGTATCCTGTTGTTAGATGTAGTCAGTGTTGTAGATGTAGTCAGTCTGTTGTATCCTGCTGTTAGATGTAGTCAGTCTGTTGTAGCATCCTGTTGTTGTTAGATGTAGTCAGTCTGTTGTATCCTGTTGTTAGATGTAGTCAGTCTGTTGTATCCTGCTGTTAGATGTAGTCAGTCTATTGTTCATTTCTACCCGAAGGAGAAGTCCTGTTAGATGTAGTCAGTCTGTTGTATCCTGCTGTTGGGATGTAGTCAGTCTGTTGTATCCTGTTGTTAGATGTAGTCAGTCTATGTTGTATCCTGTTGTTAGATGTAGTCAGTCTGTTGTATCCTGTTGTTAGATGAAGTCAGTCTGTTGTATCCTGTTGTTAGATGTATCAGTCTGTTGTTCATTTCTAGATGTAGTCAGTCTGAAGTATCCTGTTGTTAGATGTAGTCAGTCTGTTGTATCCTGTTGTTAGATGTAGTCAGTCTGTTGTATCCCTGCTGTTAGATGTAGTCAGTCTGTTAATTTTCTGACGGGAGGAAGTATCCTGTTAGATGTAGTCAGTCTGTTGTATCCTGTTGTTAGATGTAGTCAGTCTGTTGTATCCTGCTGTTAGATGTAGTCAGTCTGTTGTATCCTGTTGTTAGATGTAGTCAGTCTGTTGTATCCTGTTAGATGTAGTCAGTCTGTTGTATCCTGCTGTTAGATAGTCAGTCTATTTTACTCATTTCTAGATGTAGTCAGTATGTGTTGTATCCTGTTGTTAGATGTAGTCAGTCTGTTGTATCCTGCTGTTAGATGTAGTCAGTCTGTTGTCTGTTGTTAGATCCTCTGCTGTTAGATATAGTCAGTCTATTTGTGTTGTTAGATGTAGTCAGTCTGTTGTATCCTGCTGTTAGATGTAGTCAGTCTGTTGTATCCTGTTGTTAGATGTAGTCAGTCTGTTGTTCATTTCTACCTGGACGGAGAAGTATCCTGTTTAGATGTAGTCAGTCTGTTGTATCCTGTTGTTAGATGTAGTCAGTCTGTTGTTCATTTCTACCTGACGGGAGAAGTATCCTGTTAGATGTAGTCAGTCTGTTGTATCCTGCTGTTAGATGTAGTCAGTCTGTTGTATCCTGCTGTTAGATGTAGTCAGTCTGTTGTATCCTGCTGTTAGATGTAGTCAGTCTGTTGTATCCTGTTGTTAGATGTAGTCAGTCTGTTGTATCCTGCTGTTAGATGTAGTCAGTCTGTTGTATCCTGTTGTTAGATGTAGTCAGTCTGTTGTATCCTGTTGTTAGATGTAGTCAGTCTGTTGTATCCTGCTGTTAGATGTAGTCAGTCTGTTGTATCCTGTTGTTAGATGTAGTCAGTCTGTTGTATCCTGTTGTTAGATGTAGTCAGTCTGTTGTATCCTGCTGTTAGATGTAGTCAGTCTGTTGTATCCTGTTGTTAGATGTAGTCAGTCTGTTGTATCCTGTTGTTAGATGTAGTCAGTCTGTTGTATCCTGTTGTTAGATGTAGTCAGTCTGTTGTATCCT
>NC_088408.1:105967208-106054950 GCF_034236695.1 Oncorhynchus nerka | reverse complement strand
ATCCAAGATAGCATTGACCATTGTACATTTCTATAATAACAGCTGGGGTTTACTTTCTCACTATTAGATAATGTAATACAATCTTTAAACCCATCAGAAGTGTAGTGCTTACCTCCATGAAAATATTGGTCCATGTTATTTATGGCTGCATTGTCCCAATGTTGACCACTTGTTCCAACTTGTGATGAGAAGGTCTTGATGAAACGATCAAGTCAACATTTTGTTAGACATTTCAGAGATAGCATTAACAATTGTACATGAGACAGTGCTTCCAGATATTGAGGTATCTTCCTTCTGAGGTATGTAAAACAAATCTGGTGTGTGAGTACTCACATGAAAGGTATCCATGATTCTAGATTAAGCCAATCAGGTATGTGATTACCATCCTATGGGTCAGCAATGGAATGATTGCTACACAGCTTTCAGGCAACTTTATGTCTTGGGCCTGGATGAATCATTGAAATACAAGTAATATTGTGAATTTGTGATGAATAATTGCCATTGTAAAATATTCCATCAAAGTTATTTGTTTTGACAGTCAAAACAACTAACTCTTACGATTAATCACTTGACTTGAGTAACTTGAGTTGACGGAAGTAGCAACTTTATATTCTGACACTGACTTGTGCAATGCCTAATGCATAATCTATGCATGTTATTGGCTCATCATAGTATATAGCCGAGGGTCTCATAGTCCAAAAACAGCATTGGCCATTGGACTGCTCAGTCAAAACAACTAACTCTTACGATTAATCACTTGACTGGAGTAACTTGAGTTCGGAACTAAAACATTAAAAGTAGGCTATAGCTTGACGCATATCCTTACCTTGGACAAGCGTATCCAAAAGGCCTGTCCAGTCGTGCGTGAAGATACCTTTAGGCAGATAAAAGCGCGGTACGGGTTGAGACACGCTCAGTAATGTGAATCTGTAACACTGATATAAAAGTACGTTTTCATTTATAATTTACACTGTAGTATGACCTGCAAGCCAATCAGAATCTAGTTTTAAACAACACAGTGGGTTCCATGGAACGTCACAAACATATTAGGCCACTTGCGTCACAGATTACAGTCACTGAACATGGGTTTAATAGCTATATTGGCTATATGTACAGTATATGCACATCGTATTGAATTGAGAATACATTTACTGCATCACTGTAATTATGTAGCCTAATCCTATGGGGATCATATGTGAAATGTCAGAATCATGGCACATGAAAACATAATGAAATTGTCTGCAGATTATAAAATTCACTGTGACACAATATCCATGTAATTCCAATTAAATTACGTTGAACCAACGTGGAATAAACATTGAATTGATGTATGTGCCCAGTGGGAAGTGATCAATTCGAAATGATTGAATACATACAGTATTACAAAGAAAGAGATACAAAAATTGCTTAGAAAAGCTTGAAAAAGTCTCATTTCCCCGGACCACTCAAAAGTCAAATGTATGTACGCATTACTGTACATCGCTTTGGATGAAAGCGTCTGCTTTCAAATCCCTGACTGTCACACATATTTACAATCTCGCAATGTTTCTTTCTGGCGCTTTCACATTTGCGGGATTTTGTGAAGTAAATGATGTGCAGGAGAGCTCCATGAAATCAGTGACATGGTCAAGATGGCGACATGAGAAGGTGGAACATTTCTAGCTGAGGAACAATTTTAGGGTTTTCTGATAAAGTTTATAGTTTTAGACTGCAGTTGGAATTTGTTTTTCGTTTTCACAAAAAACGATATCTAACCATACAATGAATAATTTTGTAATTTATCAAACCATTGTCATATTTTTGATGATTTCCAAAGAACAAGCTAGCTATCGAAAAGTGTCAGCGTGTGCCGTTAACGTCTTCATAGCTAGTAGCATGTAATCAGGACCAAACTGTTGCTGAGATAATGGATGTTGAAACTTCCAAGGAGAAAAGAGGCATTGTTGAAACTCACTCATATTCTTGCAGTGTAAAAAAGGGGGGTGAATGCGATTCATACCCGAATACCCCAACCAAGGAGCAACTTCCAAAGAAGCTGAGAAGTGAACCATCAATGAGCCATATTCCTTGGGTTATTCGTGGGTGATTGTCTATGTGATGTTGCATGTTTACACTCAATTAGTATTTGGTAGCATGTAAACTTCTGACCCACTGGGAATGTGATGAAAGAAATAAAAGCTGAAATAAATCATTCTCTCTACTATTATTCTGACATTTCACATTCTTAAAATAAAGTGATGATTCTAACTGACCTAAGAGGGATTTTTTACTAGGATTAAATGTCAGGAATTGTGAAAAACTTAGTTTAAATGTATTTGGCTAAGGTGTATGTAAACATCAGACTTCAACTGTACCTAGAAGTGCACACTATTCTTATTATTTTGTAATGTATCTTAAAAGTATAGTCAACTATACAACTTCTACTACTACACTTTATATCATCCAATAATATATAATGAAAAATGAAAAACACTCAACATGAAACATTAATGCAATTATGTTCATTTCAAATATTTATTTTGAAATATAGATTAGGTGCTCTTCTTTTTATAGCAGGAAGTAAAGGGACTGGACAAGGCTTTGCCTATAGCTGAAAACATCCTGGAAATGAGCGAACGCTTCCTTGGTTTCTTCTTGGTGGAGCACACACTCTCTGTTCGGCAGGATTCTTGATCATTGACAATTTCTGGAAAAAAAATGTAAACATAACATTTTCTTTTACTGACCCTAGTTAGTGTGAAGAATTAGTATTGCATTATTATTATTTAAATTGTAATATTCTACATCATTTACAAATGTAGGGCGGCAGGTATCCTAGCAGTCTCAATCCGCCTATTTAACGCAGAAGTGTTACATAGGCCCCCCAAGGGCTTAGACTGTTTAGTGCCAAAAAGTGGATAAAAACATGCAAAAAATATATATACATATAAATATATTCGTCAACTTCTATCTCTCAGATTTAGGACAGACACTTCAGTTCCATGTAGTGAATCTGTTGTTCAATGTGTTTGTATGGGCAAATAGCAGTAAGGCCGATACAAACCCCTCGGCCTAAACAGGGCTTAGACTCTTGTGGGTTAAAAAGCATGATCATTACAAAGGTGCAACTCGTGCTGGGGACAATAAAAGGCCACGCTAAAATGTGCAGTTTTGTCACACCACACAATGCCACAGATGTCTCTGAGACAGACTGAGAAAAATAGAAGCAAGGATAAACGCTGGTTGACTAGTTTTGAGGGAGCGTGCAATTGGCATGCTGTCCACCAGAGCTGTGGCCGGAGAATTGAATGTTTATTTCCTTACCATAAGCCGCCTTCAATGTCGTTTTAGAATATTTGGCGGTATGTCCAACCGGCCTCACAACCACAGACCACGTATATGGCGTCGTGTTGGCTGTAGGGTTATGGTGTGGGCAGGCATAAGCTACGGACAACGAACACAATTGCATTTTATCAATGGCAATTTGAATGCACAGAGATACCGTCACGAGATCCTTAGGCCCATTGTCGTGCCATTCATCATTCAGGACTTTGAGGAGGATGGCCGGTGTATCTCGTGTCCATCAGTTCTCACCATGTCAACATCCTCCAACATGGAGCCCACGATGGAACGAGTCAAGAGGCCTTTCTCTGAGGTGCTCATCCTCTCTGACATAGACACTCTCCTCTGGATTGTCATCAAAGTCTGACTAATTAAGGCTTTGGAATAATTTACCATGCTGGTCTGGCTGCCTTCATGTTCACTGTAAGTCATTTGTGTAGAAGTAGCTGTTCTGCATATGGATTCGGCATGTTTGGGGGCCTCAACCACATTGTCTAGGAGTACCGGTTGTTGCTGGGCAAAAAAATCCTTGACCTTGATGAACACATTGTTGAACAGGTTAACAGTGCCTGGCCAAATGAACTTTCCTTTCACATTGACCCCGTTGTGAACACTGACAGGAAGGGTTGAAGCTGACAGGGATCTCTCTAACTGGCCAGACACTGAAGCATCAGACATTTTAGTCATCTGGGTGAAGCTATTAAGGTCTTTAGTGATGCTTATGACGATGTTGGATGCTGCAGAATTGGTGTGTAGAGAAGAGGTGAACAAAGGTGGAGTTCCACGGTTCTGAAGGGTTTTGACATCTCTATCATCACCATCATTACTGGACTCTGCACTTCTACCATCAAGGCTGGTATTTACAATGCCAATCAACCCTGATTGGAGGATCCCAGCAGCCAAATGTGAGGCTTTAGTTTGAAACTCATCAGTACATAGTTTGTCAAAGGCTGTGGATTTAAGACTTCTAGAGGATGCTTCCTCTTCATCATTGTTGATCTCACCATGCAAATTGTCCTGTGTATTGACAGCATAGTCATCAACAGATAAATATGATTTGGAGGCGGCAAGGACGTCAATCTGAGAAACAACGGCATCCAAAAGCTTGGACATGTCTTCTGTATCTCCTTTTAGGCTAGAGAGGCATTTCTCCATGGATTCCTCAGAGTGATACACAGTGAGGATCTGACTAATGACCTCCTTGGTACAGGTTTGAAGGTCCGCTTGGATTTCAGGAGAATCACTATTACAAGTCACCTGAGAATCTAAACTTTCACTAGGAGCCTGTTTGAGAGTCTCATCATGTATTGGTGTAACACCATCAATGACCTTTACAGAGTCTTGGCAGGGAGTGAGAAACCGCCTCAGCATTTCTCGAAATCTATGATATATAATACGAGCAGCAGAAAGGGTGCTCACTTTTGAAATTCTGAGAATTTCAGATTCATGTGCCTGCATGGACTGAACAATAGTCTCCACATCTGTTACAAAAGTGTCCAGTAATTTAGATGCTTCAGAGTCTCCCAGTAAGCTGTTTGTAAAGGGGTTGACAGATCTCAGAGCTTCACTCACTGCCTTTCTAGCCTTTGTCTGGAAAGACACACTGGAGAGTTTCTTCATATTTATAACTGGAAGACTCTGGGTAGATTCACTGTTGGTGGTGCTGTCCTGCATACCAAGTGGAAAAGTGAGATGGGAGAGACATTGTTCACTGTCTAACAACTCAGATGGTGAGGCGGAACAAGAACTGGTGAAACCATTCAAGTCAGACATGATGCCATCCACAAATAGAATGGCCTCCAGAGACTCTTCAGAATCACACTCTCCAACAGAAGATGAGAACTTCTCCATCAACTCAGTCTTATACAAGACTAGAACCTGGCTGGCAATCGCTTTTGTGGTGTCAAGGAGGACTTGGTCTTGCAAATACTTTTTGAGAGCCAAGAAAGGTTTTGGGGTCTCACTTTGTCCTTTTTGTTCATTCATAGATGAGGGGGTTATTAAAAGTGGTTTACAAGAAATGGAGTCGGATGTGTCAGCCTCACCATTACTGGAATGACCAACGTCCAGGCACAAAGTTGGAACCATTGTGAAATAATCTTTTGTGCTCTCCACAAATGTACTTGCGAGATCCCCTTTTTCTGGACAGGTAAGAATCCTCTTCAGCGTATTTTTCATGTCGTAGTAACAGCCAACAGTGTAAGACCAGATCTTACTCTGATGGTTTTCAAGAAGGATCTGCTCACTCTGTGCAGGAGAGCAGGATGCCCTGATAAACTGGGTAACATTGTCCATGTCTGAAACAAAGGTACTTACCAACTCAGAGGCCTCAGGCTCAATCATAAGGTCTCTGATCTCACCAATCCTAGGAGTTGGACTAGATGATGTAGTGCCAGAACAACATGATGTACAACCCCTGAATCTTTTAACAATCTCCCGGATCGATTCAGTGGCCTTGGTCTGAAACTCCTCAGTGAGTAGTCTGTCCATACTTTGTGTTGACAGACGAAGACTAGATTTGGCACCTTTGATATTGAGGTTGCTCTCTCCTTGTTTTAGCATCTCCTCAGGACTTTTACAAGCTTCAAGCATCTTCATATGGTCAGCAACAACACAAAGCAGTTCCCTCTTGTCGGGATCATTTTCCTCCTTATTGCTGAAGTTCAAAACAGTGCCACTGAGGGCTGTCATGACCTGTCCTGTTAAATGTGTCATATCCACCTCAACTCTATCCTCTCTGAGAACAACACTCTGCTCAACACTCTTCCCATTAATGTACATCTGAAGTATGTTGGAAACGCCAGACACCATCTCCTCAACCACCTTGGTGCTGGAGACACCACCACTGGCAAAAATGACAGGGGACATTCGCCCAGAGACGGGAGTTTGGATGGCCACAGAGATTATGGAATTGACCTTCTTTGACACTTCTCCAACAATAACCTGGGATAGACTTTGAGTGTCTACCTGGCCCTCTCTTTGGATACAGAGGACATTGTTCAGCGACTCTTTGAAGGAATCCTGGACACCAGTGAGGAGACTGTCCTCAGTGATCCCAAAAAAGTCACTGAGTGGCTCAGATGATATCGACTCACCATCTCCCTGAGTATTTGGCAACACTGTCTGAGACCTTTGAGAATACAAAGCAAACAATACAGCATTCCATATTCAATAGTAGACACGGTAGTGACATTAATGCATAATTCAATAATCAGTTAAACTGGTCATGAAGAGTAAACTGTTATACAGATAACAAGACATATTTTCACAAAATGGGTTATGAATAGTTAGGTGAAACCGGTTTCTTTAGGAATGACTGAACATACCCATTACGAGAGGAGCTTGATTTGGCCGTGCAAGACCTTGAGGATTTGCTGCTGCCTCTCTTGCGAACCTTCAGGTTTGTGCTAGAGGATCTCTCTGATTCTGTCAGAGACTTGCCGGATACTGGAGACACATGGCTGTATATCCGTACAAAACGGAAAATTGCAGGGATGATGACCTCCAGGATGGCCTCAGATACAAACCGCACAATCTCCAGGCACATCTCTGCAAGCAATGCCCTCATCACCTGTAGGACCGAAACAGTGTAGGTAGATTACTCATAGCCGGGCTCTGAAACCAAGCTCCTCGAAGAGATACCAACAATCTCACATATGTTCATGAGAATCATGAAAGTGGCATACATTGGAAAGCATGAAAAGCAGTAGGCTACTAAAAAGCTATTTGAATGTAACTGTTTGTGATAATGTGGAGGATACTGTAGATAGATAAAAGGTTTGTATCTAATTTTCTTGAAACATCTATTAATATATCTATGAATCATTGTCAGGGTTATTAAGGGACTTACAGGGTCCATCCTGCCAATGCTTAACTGCCTCCATTGCCTATAGGAGATAATTAGATGTTTTTAGCACCAAAAAGCACACCAACACACATACAGTTTATAAAATCCTCCAGATGACATTGCATTCAAATACTACAATAGAAGTTTGGACATACTCCTCAGTAAGTTTTTCCAGAAAACGGATGATAATCGGGTTGAAAGCATCCGGATCGATTGGCGGGAGGTCAAGAGCCCTGGTCTGACAGGCCCTGGAGACACACTCACTTAGGATCTTTTCATTAGATTGTCCCTGGTGAGATGTCCCCTGAACTGTCATCCCAGAAAATTCCACAGATGTAGAGGGACCTGTGTCCAAAGCAGCATTCACCAAGGTAAAGAAGTCAGAAAACATGTAACCTTCTGAGGCAAGTATGTATTAGCTAATTTTGTGTACTTTGTGAAGTTAAGTACCCAAGAAAGTATAACATGTGCACTCTGCTATTAGTCCTCTGCTCAATAGATGTCCATACTAAATTACATTAACATGCAAAAGGATTACATTCAGTGAAATTAGAGTTTAATTTATGACCTGCATCTGTATCAGTGATCTGCTCCACTTTGTTTCTCTTGGTCCTCTTGGTCTAAAAAGACAATACAGTCAATGATATACACGTAGATACTGTATGAAGCCATTCCAATACAGCCCTTTGAGTAGAGCAAGGGTAAGACTGATTGTAGGGCTGTCCCCAACAAAAAAATATCTTTGTCGACCGAGAGTCATCCTGTTCTAATGTTAAAATGTATTTTTCCATATCAGACACACCCTATGTGTTTGAATACAATCACCTACATAGGCACTGAGCTTGTCTGATGCTTTGAGCACACTGTTTGATTAAATAATTAAGACACACAAATGACTCAAGAAAGAGCCTGATGGTGACACTGTATTAAAATAAATGACAGCGAGTGCCTGTGTGACAGGCGCACGTTGTCTCGCTCTCCTCCCTACTGCAGCGAAAAGGCACCACATAACAGCAAGTGTTTATTGTGCTGTCCATGCTGAAGACGCAACATCATTTCAGCCATTTAGTTTCTTCCTTACAGTTCTGGAAACTTTAGAGTGTTTTCTATCCTAATCTGACAATTATATGCATATTCTAGTTTCTGGGGCTGAGAAATAGGCCGTTTCAAATTGGTACGTTTTTTAGCCAAAAACGGAAATACTGCCCCCTATGCGCGAAAGGTTAAGCAAATGTTAAGCAATACCAGTCTGTTCTAACGACTAAAAATGATAAAGCCATTATTACAACATAGCAAAGATTAAAAACAGCCGAATCTGTGAAATTGCTTAATTCAACATTTTGCCAGTGCATGAGGCTTGGTGCTCTATTAAACAAATACTCAAACAGGCAACAGAACCTATATCTGTCTTACTCCTGAATATATGTATACAGTACCAGTCAAAAGTTTGGACACACCTACTCATTCAAGGCTTTTCTTTATTTGTACTATTTTATACATTGTAGAATAGTAGTGAAGACATCAACACTATGAAATAACACATGGAATCATGGAGGTACCAAAAAGTGTTAAACAAATCAAAATATATTTAATATTTGAGATTCTTCAAAGTAGCCATCCTTTGCCTTGATGGCAGCTTTGCACACTCTTGGCAGTCTCTCAACCAGCTTCACCTGGAATGCTTTTCCAACAGTCTTGAAGGAGTTCCCACATATGCTGAGAATTTATTGGTTGTTTTTCCTTCACTCTGTGGTCCAATTCATCCCAAAACATCTCAATTGGGTTGAGGGTGGGTGATTGTGGATGTCAGGTCATCTGATGCAGCCCTCCATCACTCTCCTTCTTTGTCAAATAGCCCTTACACAGCCTGGAGACGTAAACCAGATGGGATGGCGTATCACTGCAGAATACTATGATAGCCATGCTGGTGAAGTGTGCCTTGAATTCTAAATAAATCACAGACAGTGTCACCAACAAAGCGCCCTGAAATTATCACACCTCCTCCATGCTTCATGGTGGGAACCACACATGCGGAGATCATCTGTACACCTACTCTCACAAAGACATTGTTGGAATTTGGACTTATCAGACCAAAGGACAGATTTCCACCAGTCTAATGTCCATTGCTCGTGTTTCTTGGCCCAAGCAAGTCTCTTCTTCTTATTGGTGTCCTTTAGTAGTGCTTTCTTCGCAGCAATTTGACCATGAAGGCCTGATTCATGCAGTCTCCTCTGAACAGTTGATGTTGAGATGTGTCTGTGACTTGAACTCTGAGAAGCATTTATTTGGGCTGCAATGTGAGGTGCAGTTAACTCTAATGAACTTACACTCTGCAGCCGAGTTAACTCTGTCTTCCTTTCCTGTGGCGGTCCTCATGAGAGCCAGTTTCATCATAGCGCTTGATGGTTTTTGCACTTGATGAAAAGTTCAAAGTTCTTGAAATTTTCCGGATTGACTGATCTTCATGTCTTAAAGTAATGACGGACTGTTGTTTTATCTTTGCTTATTTGAGCTGTTCTTGCCATAATATGGACTTGGTCTTTTACCAAATAGGGCTATCTTCTGTATACCAACCCTACCTTGTCACAACACAACTGATTGGCTCAAATGCATTAAGAAGGAAATAAATTCCTTTACTTAATTTTTAACAAGGCACACATGTTAATTTATGAAATGCATTCCAGGTGACTACCTCATGAAGCTGGTTGAGAAAATGCCAAGAGTGTGCAAAGCTGTCATCAAGGCAAAGGGTGACTACTTTGAAGAACCCTTTTGACTGGTAATATATATATGGATGATTTACAAAGCCAGGCACATTTAACAATTAGGCTATTGATTATAGACCTAATTTAGTTGGGTTTTCCTCTCTCCTCAATTTTCTTAGACAATTAGGCTATTGATTATAGACCTAATTTAGTTGGGTTTTCCTCTCCTCAGTTTTCTTAGACAATTAGGCTAAGGCAAGGGCTGTTTCCCCGTCTCTGCTGCTGCCTCTCTTCAGCATTGTTCTCAATCCCAATATGCTGGTTAACTTTGCTATTATGCACATAGCAACATAGGAAAGGGCGGCAATTCTACGGAGCACTGAAGATTATGTTTCAGAACCACGGACAGCGACCGTATCCAATGCAGGAGAAAGCACATTTGTTGTAAAATAATATTTGATTTATTAGTGTTGCACCATTATTTTTTACATAATATAACCATATACAATGTCAGTATCACGTATTAGCGTGATGGACTGTGCCCTCCCTGTGGCCTCGGCAATGGATTAGTCAACTGAGACAGGCGTCCATGTGCACCATGAAGAAAAAAAACTTTTGCGACTGCTCAAATTAAGAAATCCCAGTCAACCAATAGCCTATTGACCAAACTGTCGACCAAATGGGGTCAGCCCTAGATTTACTATTGGGAGATAAAAGGGTATTGCATGGGCAATTTACCTTCCTCAGAACAACATGCTGTAGGGACAGGTTATAGATATGAAAGATATCACAAATATCCACATCTCTGCTCAATCTATTCCCTTACCTTGACTTTATTTCTCTTTACGGCATCCTGCTCCATCTGAGGCAGGGGATCCTTCTTCACCTTATCCTCATCTTCATCACTCTGATTATCAACAAAATCTCTCTCAGCTGCATCAGTATCAGTGCTCTGTTCAACTGTGGACCTGTTGGCACTGGTCCTCCTCTTGGTCTAAAAAGACAATACAGTCAATGACATACTGTATGTTGCCGTTGCTATACAGGCCTTTGAGAGGAGCTACAGTAAACAATTGGTGATTGAATATTAAGAGATAGAAGTCTGTTGTAAGGACAATTTACCCTCCAACCTCACAACAACACGTTATATGGCATATTGGACAGGTTTAAAGTGTGGACAGGTAAGACCCCAGATTTCCCTTTCTCTCCTCAGTCTATTCTCTCACCTTAACTTTTCTCCTTGTCACAGCCTTCAGCTCGATCTGAGGCAGGGGATCCTTCACTTCACTATCTTCAGGATAGTTTAAACCCAGGATATCATTCTTCATTTTCTGGACTTGACCTTCCAAACTTTGATGATCATGTGGATCATCTTCGTTTAAACTCTGGAAGAAATTAGACCATTCTTTAAATGCTCATGGATATGGACAATATACCACAGCTAAGAGCTGTTCTTACACATGACACAATGCACAGTTATTATAAACTGGTTACCAACTTAATTAGAAAAGTACAAATAAATGTTTTGTCATACCCATGGTATACGCTCTGATATACCACAGCTTTCAGCCAATCAGCATTCAGGGCTCAAAACACCCAGTTTATAATTGCCAATATATAAAACATTTTACAGAACAGGTTTTCGCTATAATACACATAGATCCTATTGCCTGATATCAAGATTCGTAAATAATGCGTTATGGAGTGACCTAGTATTATAATAATGTAGGTATAATTATGATAAATAGCCTACTGCTGTTATCTTTGCAAGGATCATATTTCAAATCAAATGTATTTATATAGCCCTTTGTACATCAGCTGATATCTCAAAGTGCTGTACAGAAACCCAGACTAAAACACCAAACAGCAAGCAATGCAGGTGTAGAAGCACGGTTTGATGTATAACAAGTCCCATAGGTTATACATTTTTTTACAATATTAAAAATGATAATATTAGCGCCACATTAACGTTAGCCCACACCGCCACCCAGCTGCCACTACTTGCGGCTCCCCTGTCGGCATGTCCTGTAAACCCTGTGGTTCCTGCCGCAGCATAAAAAAAGACGGTGCAGCGGTTCCTGCACCACTGCATGGGGCTTCTCTGTTAGCAATTCATAGGCTTACCTTATTATCCTCCATGGTTAAAGTCTATGGCTGGAGCCTATGTTCCCATCATGTAAAACTTTACCAAGTGATTACCAAAGAGATAAACTATCGCATTTTATACGGTAACTCAGCCAACGTCATAATGTGAATGCACTTTTACGCAATAAAACAACTTCAGGGATGATCTGTCAATCAATGCAATCAGCGACGCAATACTGGATCCCCATACCACTAAAAAGACCACTCAAAACAATAAATACTGGTGTATTAGCTACGTTTCCGTTTTTTTGTACAATAATATGATTTAAAAAAAACAAATAAATAAATATAGTTTTGAATAAACGAGGACAGAAGCATGCCATGTGTTGTTGGGTCAGAGGCGAAGGGTCAAAGTTGAAATGAGAAAAGATGGTGGGCAGAAAGACGTTCACCTTGGTGGCAGCAAAATAAACTTCAGAGAGCCAGTTATTAAAAATGATTCCAACTACATCGTAGCTGACATGAGCTAAACCTGAATTAACTGTATGTCACAAGTATGGCATGGATGCCAACTGTAGCCCTGGCTAGCTACTGTGGCTAGCACGTTAGCTAACGTGTTACTGTATAGCTACAACACAAGTATTCTAATCTTGAGAGAAACGTAACGTTGGATATTGCTGTCTGTGGTCCTGTAGCTCAGTTGGTACAGCATGGCGCTTGCTACGCAAGAATTATGGGTTCGATTCCCGGGAGCACCCATATGTATACGTGCATGGCCATTGCTTTGTCCCGCAATGAACTATTGTTTATACAGACGACTCGTTGCAGAAGCTTCCGTACATCGTCCTTGATCAACCAACTCAAACGAAAATAGCGTTTCCACTTAACAGCTGCATATTCAGTATCTCTAGGAACGATACTTTGCGGTACGAAGCAAGCGTGATCGTAGCTAAATCGCTTTGGGTAAAAGTTATTACTAAATGGCTTATACACTGAACCAGTGCAGTGGTGGAAAAAGTACCCAATTGTCATTTTCTATTAAGTTATCTTTACTTTTACTCAAGTTAAAGTCACCCAGTAAAATACTAGAGTAATAGTCTAAAAGTATTTGGTTTTAAATATACTTAAGTATCAAAAATATAATTCGATAAAATATACTTATAAACCTATAAATAATTTCAAATTCCTTATATTGATAAGCAAACCAGACGGGACCATATTATTTCCGTTTTATTTCATTTATGGATAGCCAGGGGCTCCAACACTGACATCATTTACTAATTAAGCAGATATATATTAGAATGTTAGATTACAACATTGTGCAAGGTTATTGTCCATTGTGCCAATGAAGCTGTTCTTATGCCACACCCTCGGGAGTGTGGTGTCAGGAAAATAACCTCACGCTCAACGTCAACAAAACAAAGGAGATGATCGTGGACTTCAGGAAACAAGAGAGCCTGAAAAACAGCTTCTATCTCAAGGCCATCAGACTGTTAAACAGCCACCACTAACACTGAGTGGCTGCTGCCAACACACTGACTCAACTCCAGCCACTTTAATAATGGGAATTGATGGGAAATGATGTAAAATATATCACTAGCCACTTTAAACAATGCTACCTAATATAATGTTTACATACCCTACATTATTCATCTCATATGTATACGTATATACTGTACTCTATATCATCTACTGAATCCTTATGTAATACATGTATCACTAGCCACTTTAACTATGCCACTTTGTTTACATACTCATCTCATTGTATATACTGCACTCAATACCATCTACTGTATCTTGCCTATGCCGCTCTGTACCATCACTCATTCATATATCTTTATGTACATATTCTTTATCCCCTTACACTTGTGTCTATAAGGTAGTAGTTTTGGAATTGTTAGCTAGATTACTTGTTTGTTATTACTGCATTGTCGGAACTAGAAGCACAAGCATTTCGCTACACTCGCACTAACATCTGCTAACCATGTGTATGTGACAAATACAATTTGATTTGATTTGAGTGTATCATGGGATCTCACCTGAAATCTGTGGCTTGACTACAAACCTGTAACCTATGCTACTGTGGCCTATAGAGCTAGAAGGATGGATAACCAGGTGTGTAAAGGTGTGAGGTGGGATAGATGGCCTGCAGTCCTATCCCAAATGGACAACTAATCCCTATGTACTTGTGGAGATCTGAGAGGATGTGATTGGTAAAAGAAACACGACTAAACTTCCACCTCAGGAGGGGTAAAAAAAAATCAATTTTACACAAAACAACCAATAACATGTAAAACCAACTCAGAAATCCCTAACAAATGGATTCTTGATAAAAAAAATCTCCTAGACTAAATCCAGTACAAGTCAGCTACTCAGTAAACATAGTATTTTTGACTCGTAAATGTTTGTTTTTTTACCTCAGCTAGCATCAAGCTAACATATACTCTCACTCAATGTAAATCACCTTCTTCTCTCACTCAGTTTCGACACAAAGCCAAAACAAAACCTTTCCTAACGTGATAATATCTTGACAAAGTTGTTAAATAGCATGTTATTACATATTGTGTATATATTTGCACGTTTGAAGTGCTGTTACATACCTGTAATAGTAAAAGAACAGAAACAGTTTACCTCTGTAAAGTTCTGGTCCTTATTCTGCAGAATGGTGAGCGCTTGGCCAAAACTTGCTGTTTCTCCTGCTACAACAGTGCAACAGCGCCATCTATTGGCCTGATGGACTGCTGACGATAAAGTATGTAGAAAATACAATTTAGATACATTAAGACAAATACAGAAACAATTAGGGGAGATAAATAATAAATGGGTGTCTGTTTTTAGTTACTTTGTTTTCAACCCATTACACATGCACAATCGTACATGTGCATTTAAAGCATTATTAAGAGCCTTGAGTGTGGAACTGCAGGGCGTTTACGCAAAAATCACATGAATTTCACATGTGAACACGGGAAGTGTTCCAAAAACATGTTTTCATGTAATCTTATGTGAAGATAATGTGATAACATGTAAAGCAACATGTAATTACATTAAACTACACTTGTGAAAATGTGATCACGTTGTGTTCCAAAATGAAATTTGTGCTCACATAAAATGTAAGTTGGAATCATGTGGTTTTTCTGTCAGGGCAGGAATATAAGATGCATTTTGATGTTATGTTTGATGTTACATGATCTTGAAAATGCAATGTTCTTTGAGGTTCTTCCATGTTCCTTTCCATGTATTTTCCATTTTAATTTCCCTCAGTCCTTTTCACTTTCCTTGGCAAAACAAGCTCTGTCCCCGTCAAGACTTATTCAGCTTCTGATGGATTTTAAACCATTCAACAAATAGTTTTATAATGAAGAGTAGACCCAACTAAACACCCTGGATTCTTTACACACACATTGAAAGGCAAAAATCTCCAATTTGGACTCATCAGACCAAAGGACAGATATCCACCAGTCTAAGGTCCATTGCTCGTGTTTCTTGGCCCAAGCAAGTCTCTTCTTATTATTGGAGTCCGTCCTCTAGTAGTGGTTTCAATGGAGCAATTCGACCATGAAGGCCTGATTCATGCAGTCTCCTATGAACAGTGCATGTTGAGATGTGTGTGTTTCTTGAACTCTGTGAAGAATTTATTTGGGCTCCAATCTGAGGTGCAGTTAACTCTACTGAACTTATCCTCTGCAGCAAAGGTAACTCTGGGTCTTCCTCATGAGAGCCAGTTTCATCATTGCGCTTCATGGTTTTTGCGACTGCACTAGAAGAATCTTTCAAAGTTCTTGAAATTTTCCGTATTGACTCACCTTCATGACTTAAGTAACAATGTTGTTTCTCTTTGCTTATTTGAGCGGTTCTTGGCATAATATGGACTTGGTCTTTTACCAAATAGGGCTATCTTCTGTAAACCATCCCTACCTTGTCACAACACATCCTATTGGCTCAAACACTTTAAGAAGGAAAGAAATTCCACAAATTAACTTTTAAGAAGGTACACCTGTTAATTGCAAAACATTCCAGGAGACTACCTCATGAAAAGGTTTGAGAAAATGCCAAGAGTGTGCAAAGTGGTCAAGGAAAAGGATGGCTACTTCAAAGATTCTCAAATATAAAATATATTTTGATTTGTTTAACACTTTTTTCTTACTACGTGATTCCAATTGTGCTATTTCATAGTTTTGATGTCTTCACTATTATTCTAAAATGTAAACAATTGTAAAAATAAAGAAAAACCCTTAAATGAGTAGGTGTGTCCAGACTTTTGACTGGTACTGTATATATTGTGATATTGCAAATATGTTACAATCATTTACATTTAAGTCATTTAGCAGACGCTCTTATCCAGAGCGACTTACAAATTGACCCAGGGTGCAAAGCTTTTGGAGACTTATCCAGAAAGACTCACAGCTTTAATCGCTGCCAAAGGTGATTCTAACAGGTATTGTGAATACTTAAGTAAATTAGATATTTCTGTATTTCATTTTCAATACATTTGAGAAGAAATTAAAATATATTTTCACTTTGTCATTATGGGTTATTGTCTGTAGCTGGGTGAGATGATAAAAAAAAAACTATAATTTAATCCATTTGGAATTCAGGCTGTAAGAAAACAAAATGAGGAATAAAGTTAAGGGGTATGAACACTTTCTGAAGGCACTGTATATCTGCTAGAAGGTGATAAATGAGCGACTCTTTGAAAGGGGGTCATATATACATTGCCTTATTAAAAAAAAAAGCTATCATGCTATAATCGACATAGTTTCTCAGACCAAATCTTCATTCTGGTTTAAACAAAGCCATCTGATCATACTCCAGTAAAATACACGCTACAGGGAATGAAAAAAAATGGCTTCTGCAAAGCACATATACATTGTCCAATCAACATCCACACATTGATTTCATTCTTCGGGGCTTTATTCAAACACAAACACACTTGGAATAAAATGCTCTTTCAGTGTTTTGTTGCAGGTTGTGCAATGTTCAAAAGAGTGTGAGAGATTAGCATTAATGTTTGTGTATGTGTGTGGGGTCAAGTTTGGACGGTCGTACATATGCAAATAGCCGAGATTGTATATTTCAGGACCATGGACAGCAGCGATGTCGGCATAGCGATATCTGTCATTCAGCACCACATGACAGTAGACAGCGGCCATCTCGTGTGAAGTTGGCACTGGGGAAATTCCATGTAATGAGAAACGAGGTCAAGGAGGCAAACAGACTGAAGGAGAAGACACCCACAGGAACTCTATGCTAAACTGTTCTGCCACATTCATTTCAAATGTTACATCTTTCCATTTGTAAATAATAGGGAATACATCTGCAAATAAATGAAACTGATTATTCAAACGACACTGTACAGCTTTAGTGTGTCTGTGCATCATAGGTACAACTGTAAGAAATTCTGTTCTCAAATTTCTGGTTAATGTGAGAAGCAAAATGAAAAACACCTGTTAGACCATTACAATGCGGACTGTCATGCATTTTTACTATTACCAACAAGACAACGAAGTGATACGTGCCATGGAGACTTATAACGGACACTTTCCTAACACCAAAAGTTCCCACGCTGAGCGATACTGTTTACTACACTATTATTCATACAATCCAAGTCATACGTTTATTGTCATCCATACTCTTATTTTTAACCGAATATCTTTTCAAAAGTGTTCATTGTGTCAATTCAGAGCTCGGAAATATTGGAATAATGTGCTTAAGGGGACTGACACTCAAGGCGCACAACAGGACAACAAAACAACCACATTTTCAATTGACATGTAATGTAGTGCATTGGTGTCTAGATCCCTGTTGGGTGGCAAAGTATCACAAGAATCCTGTGGGGAGAGAAAACAAGAGAATACGTTCAATTACTGGGTGTTAACTATTCAGGGTTCAACAAAGCACTTCAAGTCCTCAATTCCTTCAAAAAGAGAGAGAAGGAGAAAGGAGTATGGTCCCTGCAGTAGGACTACATGCTGGCCATGAGGTTCTCCAAGTGGTACTCCATGAGGCTGGAGAGCTCAGTGACCAGAGACTCTGGGTTAAAGTACCAGGCCAGCTGCTGGCCAAACATGTTATCCCACAGTACAGGGGGCTGAACCTAATCGGAATCAACTGCCAATTGCCAGTGGTCTCCTAAAGTAGAAAGCACACAAGAGATTTGTTTCATGTCAAAGAGACACAACTTGAATATCAGGGATATTTTTCAAACATAAAACCCCAAACTTTCAGAAAATTGTACCTCAAGGATAGTCTGCACATCCGGCACATCCTCAAGGATGATAGCAGCATTCTGGATATCAAGGAGGACTGGCAGCTGTGGAACATCTGGCACATCATCCAATGGCACATCCAACTGGACCTCATCCAGGACAGTTGTTTCTAAAATGAGGAACATTGGAATATAAAATAAACAATTGTTAGGACATAAAACGTAGCAAGGTGGCTAATACTAGCTAGCTAGGCAGCAAAAGTCGATCGCTTAGCAACAGTTACTAAAGTTAATGTTAGCTAGTAAGCTAGCTAGCTACAACATCTGAATGATAGAAATACACGACATTTCGCAAATTATAATGACATTGTTACCCTCTTCGAAGTCGCTGTCGCTGTCCACCTGTCGACGATCACGAACCCTGCAAAACAGAAAAAGACAAGAAAAACAAGCCACAAATGAATTTGAACAACCTGTCGATGCAGTAGGCCGCCGACGTCCACGCACTCTCTCCGCCAGTCTTGAAAAGCACCCAGGCATTTTCCAGTCGATTGTTCTCAGGTCTCAAAAATCAAACAGTTTGTTGTCAGCAGCAAACTGAAGTTGTTATTTCCGCACAGAAAACGTTCCATATAACGTCGGTTAGATGTCTCTTGGCAACACACGTTTGAAAATGATTGTTTACAAAATTGACAACTGTGTTGCCATAGAAATTAGTTTGGAATTCCATGATTCTCTTTAGAGTCCGTTAAAATTGCTTGTCATCATTCTAGTGACGTCGACGTGCTCCTTCGTAGCTCAGTTGATAGAGCATGACGTGTTGCAAACATTGCTAAGAAGATAGATAAAGATTTCAGGGATTTTTGTGATGATGAGTTATCTGAATTGAGATAAAAGACTGTATTAAAAGCCTTAAGGACAAGAGGTCCCCTGGAAATGATGGTTTAATAAGCGGGTTTTATAAAGCATTCAATGATAAATTGATTCCTTTCATTCTTGCTATGTTTCACGAATCAATAGAAAATGGGGATTTACCGGCTTCCTTAAAACAAGGTGTAAATTACTTTGATTCCCAAACTTAATAAGTATACTCTTTATATAGACAAATGGAGACTCTGTTGAATAATGATGGTAAATTATCACATTAGATATTTTCGCATCAGCTCTTTTTCAGAGCATATCTGATTGGTCAAAAGACCAATTACTCAAAAAAATGACTGAATTGGGCTGCCTGTCTCAACGAAGCCATAGGAACCTGGACATGTTCCAACTGAAATGTTCCTTCCTGTCAGTACTGATGTTGAATGGCATTAAATACACTTTTTTTGTTCTCTCCCATCCCCTGTAGGTTTGTTGAACATGAGTGGAAATGAAACTCCAGCACTCTAGGAGCACTAAAGACGTGTGAGTATAACTTTTCCAGGTGAGTTGAACCTGCCTGTGGGTGCAGTTTGGATATTCCTGGGAGGTCTACTGATGAAGAGGTATAAGCTTGGCGTTGTGTCTGCAGCCCAGCTGTCTTTCGTCACCTCCTTCATGGCCTACCTCCTCCTCCCTCTGCAGTCTGGCACTAAGTGTGACAACGTTCAGGTGGCTGGTCTGACCGTGTCCTACAACGGGTAAATATGACATCTGATTGGTTGGTTGGTTGGTGGGTTGATAAAAACAAAAGTTTTGATCAGTGGAATATGAGGGAGAGTTAGACCAAAACACATATGGGCTTGTGCCGGGGCTCCCTCTTGTGGGAATATTCAGTATGGTTGTTACTGAGCCCGGATTCCTGGCTGTTTTGTCACTGTGCCTGTGTCAATGATAGTTCAGCAACAATTATTTAAACATCATTATTACCAGCCATTTTCTCTGTCCCCCAGGTCCCCTGGTGTACGATGGCAGCCTGTTGTCAGAGTGTAACAGAGACTGCTCCTGCTTGGCTGGGGAGTGGGACCCTGTGTGTTCAGACAACGGCATCACCTACACCTCCCCCTGCCTCGCAGGCTGCTGGCACCTACTACCATAACCCGTTTAAAGGCACTTAAATATTTTGTCTTGCCCATTCACCCTCTGAATGGCACACATACACAATCCATGTCTCAATTGTCTCAAGCCTTACAATATATTTTTTAAACCTTTCTCCTCCTCTTTATCTATACTGATTTAAGTGGATTTAACTAGTGACATCCATAAGGGATTATAGCTTTAACCTGGATTCACCTGTTCAGCATATGTCATAGAAAGAGCAGGTGTTCTTAATGTTTTATACACTCAGTGTAACTCATTGGCACTGAAATAAGTTATTTTCAACCATTAACTGGGGCCTTGTTGAGGCCTTATCTAGGTAAGTAATTGCTGATTGACAATAAAGTATTATTTTGATGTATGGAAAAAAATATGGTATGCAATTCCTATGTAGAGAAGGTTCTCTCTGGTAGTTGTTCAATATGACTTCAACTTTTACAGCTTTTACAGGGCACTGTGGTAAAATGGATGTTTAATCTCAGTGTGACTCCCTTTTAAAAACATCAACACAAACACAGGATATGGGGTACACATGGTATGACATCATTACATACTAGGCCCTACTGCACCTGCACCTGCCTTCCAGCACCATTCCAGCATCTGGAATTGACTCAACATGTTTGAGGTGGGGGATCAATACATGTGGGGGAAGAGGTGGCTGTCGAATGTATGATTCTGATATGTACAGGTAAGTTCATTGTGTGTGTGGGGGGGGGGGGGTGTCCATGTTTGCGTCCGTACTCTGAGGTGTGTTTGAATATGAATGAGCAGCAGTGTTGTGATGTGTCCTATCCCGTCCTTGCAGAGTGATCTTCCTTGGCCTCATCACATGTCTCAGTGGCTCCTCCTTAGGAGGGATGGGGACACCACCATGGGCTGATTTCAAGGTTTTACTGCTAACCTACAAAGCATTACATGGGCTTGTTCCTACCTTTCTCTCTGATTTGGTCCTGCCGTACATACCTAAGACACAGGCCTCCTAATTGTCCCTAGAATGTCTAAGCAAACAGCTGGAGGCAGGGTTTTCTCCTATAGAGCTCAATTTTTATGGAATGGTCTGCCTACCCATGTTTTTTTATATTTTTTATTTCACCTTTATTTAACCAGGTAGGCTAGTTGAGAACAAGTTCTCATTTGCAACTGCGACCTGGCCAAGATAAAGCATAGCAGTGTGAACAGACAACACAGATTTACACATGGAGTAAACAATTAAAACAAGTCAATAACACAGTAGAAAAAAAGGGGAGTCTATATACAATGTGTGCAAAAGGCATGAGGAGGTAGGCGAATAATTACAATTTTGCAGATTAACACTGGAGTGATAAATGATCAGATGGTCATGTACAGGTAGAGATATTGGTGTGCAAAAGAGCAGAAAAGTAAATAAATAAAAACAGTATGGGGATGAGGTAGGTGAAAATGGGTGGGCTATTTACCAATAGACTATGTACAGCTGCAGCAATCGGTTAGCTGCTCAGATAGCTGATGTTTGAAGTTGGTGAGGGAGATAAAAGTCTCTAACTTCAGCGATTTTTGCAATTCGTTCCAGTCACAGGCAGCAGAGTACTGGAACGAAAGGCGGCCAAATGAGGTGTTGGCTTTAGGGATGATCAGTGAGATACACCTGCTGGAGCGCGTGCTACGGATGGGTGTTGCCATCGTGACCAGTGAACTGAGATAAGGCGGAGCTTACCTATTATGGACTTGTAGATGACCTGGAGCCAGTGGGTCTGGCGACGAATATGTAGCGAGGGCCAGCCGACTAGAGCATACAAGTCACAGTGGTGGGTGGTATAAGGTGCTTTAGTGACAAAACGGATGGCACTGTGATAAACTGCATTCAGTTTGCTGAGTAGAGTGTTGGAAGCCATTTTGTAGATGACATCGCCGAAGTCAAGGATCGGTAGGATAGTCAGTTTTACTAGGGTAAGCTTGGCGGCGTGAGTGAAGGAGGCTTTGTTGCGGAATAGAAAGCCGACTCTTGATTTGATTTTCGATTGGAGATGTTTGATATGAGTCTGGAAGGAGAGTTTGCAGTCTAGCCAGACACCTAGGTACTTATAGATGTCCACATATTCAAGGTCGGAACCATCCAGGGTAGTGATGCTAGTCGGGCAAGCGGGTGCAGGCAGCGATCGGTTGAAAAGCATGCATTTGGTTTTACTAGCGTTTAAGAGCAGTTGGAGGCCACGGAAGGAGTGTTGTATGGCATTGAAGCTCGTTTGGAGGTTAGATAGCACAGTGTCCAATGACGGGCCGAAAGTATATAGAATGGTGTCGTCTGCGTAGAGGTGGATCAGGGAATCACCCGCAGCAAGAGCAACATCATTGATATATACAGAGAAAAGAGTCGGCCCGAGAATTGAACCCTGTGGCACCCCCATGGAGACTGCCAGAGGACCGGACAGCATGCCCTCCGATGTGACACACTGAACTCTGTCTGCAAAGTAATTGGTGAACCAGGCAAGGCAGTCATCCGAAAAACCGAGGCTACTGAGTCTGCCGATAAGAATATGGTGATTGACAGAGTCGAAAGCCTTGGCAAGGTCGATGAAGACGGCTGCACAGTACTGTCTTTTATCGATGGCGGTTATGATATCGTTTAGTACCTTGAGTGTGGCTGAGGTGCACCCGTGACCGGCTCGGAAACCAGATTGCACAGCGGAGAAGGTACGGTGGGATTCGAGATGGTCAGTGACCTGTTTGTTGACTTGGCTTTCGAAGACCTTAGATAGGCAGGGCAGGATGGATATAGGTCTGTAACAGTTTGGGTCCAGGGTGTCTCCCCTTTGAAGAGGGTGATGACTGCGGCAGCTTTCAATCCTTGGGGATCTCAGACGATATGAAAGAGAGGTTGAACAGGCTGGTAATAGGGGTTGCGACAATGGCGGCGGATAGTTTCAGAAATAGAGGGTCCAGATTGTCAAGCCCAGCTGATTTGTACGGGTCCAGGTTTTGCAGCTCTTTCAGAACATCTGCTATCTGGATTTGGGTAAAGGAGAACCTGGAGAGGCTTGGGCGAGGAGCTGCGGGGGCGGAGCTGTTGGCCGAGGTTGGAGTAGCCAGGCGGAAGGCATGGCCAGCCGTTGAGAAATGCTTATTGAATTTTTCGATAATCATGGATTTATCGGTGGTGACCGTGTTACCTAGCCTCAGTGCAGTGGGCAGCTGGGAGGAGGTGCTCTTGTTCTCCATGGACTTCACAGTGTCCCAGAACTTTTTGGAGTTGGAGCTACAGGATGCAAACTTCTGCCTGAAGAAGCTGGCCTTAGCTTTCCTGACTGACTGCGTGTATTGGTTCCTGACTTCCCTGAACAGTTGCATATCACGGGACTATTCGATGCTATTGCAGTCCGCCACAGGATGTTTTTGTGCTGGTCGAGGGCAGTCAGGTCTGGAGTGAACCAAGGGCTGTATCTGTTCTTAGTTCTGCATTTTTTGAACGGAGCATGCTTATCTAAAATGGTGAGGAAGTTACTTTTAAAGAATGACCAGGCATCCTCAACTGACGGGATGAGGTCAATGTCCTTCCAGGATACCCGGGCCAGGTCGATTAGAAAGGCCTGCTCACAGAAGTGTTTTAGGGAGCGTTTGACAGTGATGAGGGGTGGTCGTTTGACTGCGGCTCCGTAGCGGATACAGGCAATGAGGCAGTGATCACTGAGATCCTGGTTGAAGACAGCGGAGGTGTATTTGGAGGGCCAGTTGGTCAGGATGACGTCTATGAGGTTGCCCTTGTTTACAGAGTTAGGATTGTACCTGGTGGGTTCCTTGATGATTTGTGTGAGATTGAGGGCATCTAGCTTAGATTGTAGGACTGCCGGGGTGTTAAGCATTTCCCAGTTTAGGTCACCTAACAGAACAAACTCTGAAGCTAGATGGGGGGCGATCAATTCACAAATGGTGTCCAGGGCACAGCTGGGAGCTGAGGGGGGTCGGTAGCAGGCGGCAACAGTGAGAGACTTATTTCTGGAGAGAGTAATTTTCAAAATTAGTAGTTCGAACTGTTTGGGTATGGACCTGGAAAGTATGACATTACTTTGCAGGCTATCTCTGCAGTAGACTGCAACTCCTCCCCTTTGGCAGTTCTATCTTGACGGAAGATGTTATAGTTGGGTATGGAAATCTCTGAATTTTGGTGGCCTTCCTGAGCCAGGATTCAGACACGGCAAGGACATCAGGGTTAGCAGAGTGTGCTAAAGCAGTGAGTAAAACAAACTTAGGGAGGAGGCTTCTGATGTTGACATGCATGAAACCAAGGCTTTTTCGATCACAGAAGTCAACAAATGAGGGTGCCTGGGGACATGCAGGGCCTGGGTTTACCTCCACATCACCCGCGGAACAGAGAAGGAGTAGTATGAGGGTGCGGCTAAAGGCTATCAAAACTGGTCGCCTAGAGCGTTGGGGACAGAGAATAAGAGGGGCAGGTTTCTGGGCATGGTAGAATATATTCAGGGCATAATGCGCAGACAGGGGTATGGTGGGGTGCGGGTACAGCGGAGGTAAGCCCAGGCACTGGGTGATGATGAGAGAGGTTGTATCTCTGGACATGGTGGTTGTAATAGGTGAGGTCACCGCATGTGTGGGAGGTGGGACAAAGGAGGTATCAGGGGTATGAAGAGTGGAACTAGGGGCTCCATTGTGAACTAAAACAATGATAACTAACCTGAACAACAGTATACAAGGCATATTGACATTTGAGAGAGACATACAGACAGCGAGGCATACATATGTGAGAGACGCAGACTCGGTCTTAACCTTTTAGTCTTTACTGAAGACTAATCTCTTCAGTGGGTCATATGATTAAGTGTAGTCTAGCCCAGGAGTGTGAAGGTGAACGGAAAGGCTCTTGAGCAACGAACCGCACCGCCCTTGGTGTCTCTGCCTGGCCGGTTCCCCTCTTTCCACTGGGATTCTCTGCCTCTAACCCTATTACAGGGGCTGAGTCACTGGCTTACTGGTGCTCTTTCATGCCGTCCCTAGGAGGGGTGCGTCACTTGAGTGGGTTGAGTCACTGATGCCTGTCTGGGTTGGCGCCCCCCCTTGGGTTGTGCCGTGGCGGAGATCTTTGTGGGTTTTACTCGGCCTTGTCTCAGTAAGTTGGTGGTTGAAGATATCCCTCTAGTGGTGTGGGTCTGTGCTTTGGCAAAGTGGGTGGGGTTATATCCTTCCTGTTTGGCCCTGTCCGGGGTATCATCGGATGGGGCCACAGTGTCTCCTGACCCCTCCTGTCTCAGCCTCCAGTATTTATGCTGCAGTAGTTTATGTGTCGGGGGGCTAGGGTCAGTTTGTTATATCTGGAGTACTTCTCCTGTCTTATCCGGTGTCCTGTGTGAATTTAAGTATGCTCTCTCTAATTCTCTCTTTCTTTCTCTCTCTCGGAGGACCTGAGCCCTAGGACCATCCCTCAGTACTACCTAGCATGATGACTCCTTGCTGTCCCAGATCTGCTGTTTTCAAATCTCTAGAGACAGCAGGATGGTAGAGATACTCTTAATAATCGGCTATGAAAAGCCAACTGACATTTACTCCTGAGGTGCTGACTTGCTGCACCCTCGACAACTACTGTGACTATTATTATTTGACCATGCTGGTCATTTATGAACATTTGAACATCTTGGCCATGTTCTGTTATAATTTCCACCCGGCACAGCCAGAAGAGGACTGGCCACCCCTCATAGCCTGGTTCCTCTCTAGGTTTCTTCCTAGGTTTTGGCCTTTCTAGGGAGTTTTTCCTAGCCACCGTGCTTCTACACCTGCATTGCTTGCTGTTTGGGGTTTTAGGCTGGGTTTCTGTACAGCACTTTGAGATATCAGCTGATAAAAATACATTTGATTTGATTTGACAGACCCCACAGACCCCACACTCATCGCTAGAGATCGGACTTCAGACTCCCTCCAAAACCACTGAACCCCTCAACAAACCGAAAGAGATTACGGTGCACACCCTTAGAGGGAGCCGGAACAGGATAACTCCCTCCACCATCACAAAGACACAGAGGAGGAGGAACTATCTATCCAACACATTTACATTTACATTTAAGTCATTTAGCAGACGCTCTTATCCAGAGCGACTTACAAATTGGTGCTTTCACCTTATGACATCCAGTGGAACAGCCACTTTACAATAGTGCATCTAGGTCTTTTAAGGGGGGGGGGGGGTGAGAAGGATTACTTTATCCTATCAGTCGAACACAGTCAGAAAGAGGAGGTGGAAGAGGCATTAGATAGAGGAGGAGGTTACCCCAGAGGCCATTCCTCCTGTTCATGTGAGTAAGAAAGAGCAGAAGGCTTCTGATCAGCCAAATGGCAGGCAGAGGGAGAGCTCATAGTGATTCACACCCACAGAGAGAAAGACAACCCACACAACCTCTTGGTTGAGATGAACCGCACAGAGGTAGAGGCACAGGGCTAGCCAGTCAGCCTGCCTGCTCTGATCCTCAAGTCAATTGTATTTAAATTCATGTTCATTAAAGATTTTGATTCAAGAATTGAAAAGTCCCATTTACTTAATGATCATTTTTCACTGTCTTCAACCCTCAAGAACCAGGGTGAGTCTGGGTCACCCTCTTACTGGGCAAACACAACTTGCATTTCGCCATAGACTAGGCCGAAACGTTAATCTTTTAACCTTGCCTGTATTAAACAATGCATTTTTTATAGTGACAAGAGTTGCGCCTTTTCCTTTTCTATGATGATGATCAAATTTTTGGTTGCACCTCAACTCAACGTTGGTTGAGCGCCCTCTTCTTTTTGTTGTGAAATAATACTTTTTTTTAAATGTACAAAGTAAATTATTCAAAGCATTAAAATTGGGATGTTTCCCACTTATTTACACAACCTACTCCACACTTGCAAAGTAAAAGTTTATAGAAATGTTCTGAAATTAAGTAGTAAACTGAAGAAAAGCAGAATTGAGTCCAATTATAATGCAAATAATTTAATGGTCTATGGTTCAATCCCATTTCTGAAGGTCTGATGAATAATTAATATTGTTCCTCCTCTTTCTTGTGGCAGGCGCAGCAGCACACTGCCTCCAAAGCCTGCAAAATAATCGCTGGACTGCCCCTTTCCTAGCTCTGCATGGAACATCCAGTGTCACGTCCTTGGTGACGTGTGGGATGACATCCGGGATGACCACAGCAACATCCTCTGGAAAGGGAAAAAAGAGGATCAGGATGTAAACAAATGCAAACCGTAGCTTCTAAACACTGGCCCATTGAAAGGTTCTACTAAGATGTCATGACAAACGGCACCTGTCAGAGTGCTCTCTAAGTGTTACTCACCTGCTTGGATGTCAGCTGGCAGAGTGGCGAAGACGGCCATCGTGAGAGTCCTTTCTTCAGGTGTGACGTGCTCAATCGATCCTATTTATTTGTACTGGAATTTGATTTTTTAAATTCTCTGCTGCTACTCGTGTTTTACAGAAACACGTTTGAGTGGGTTTTCTACAGTGGCCTATGTTGACACAATATGGAGAATGCATAGGCTGCAAACCAGCACGACTATCACGCATCAACTATAGACGAGTTTCACTCACTACTGCAGTTTGGAGTTAGGTTGATGTTAGAGGCTACTGGAGGAAGTTATGGGGCTTACTTGAACTATTTAAGGGAACATGAACCTTTCTACTCTCCAATCAAATTCTACGAGATGGGGTTTTGAATGTAGTACTGTATTTTCATTGAAATGGCAGATTTTTATGATTTCACACAAAAATGTATGTAATGTTTCCCACAAAGAAATTATTTTACTATTTAGTTTCAAATGGTCCCTCTGGCATGCATATTTTTGTATGATTTAATACATGTGTTTGAATCCCACTTCCTTGATTTTTGGAAGTTAATTTTAGTCCTCCTCCTTGCATGTTTTGTTCCATACCTGTGCCTTGGAGAAAACAACTATAGCCCTCCAAGTCTAATACGCTATACACACCAACAGCCTACAGTGTTAACTTATTGAGAATGTATATCATTGCATTTAACATTCAACCTTCTTTTGAACTCTTCAGATCTTAACCGGATCAAACTGTAATGTTAATATATTACCCTAAGTCAAACTGGTTTTGGTGTCTTAGTTTTCTCCTCATAGTAAAAACACTGTTTCATGGTTTGGATGAAAAACACTGGGTATTTGTATCGTAGAACTTTGTGTTTTTTGGGGGGGAAAGCAATACTTAGCTCTACTGCTGTCTGTGTAGAGGCCTGGTTAGAATTGTATTGCAATGACAGGTGAAGTGCTTGTTGAAATCATGCTGCACACAAGTGTAAAGGAATGAATAAGAATATGTACATATAAATATATGGATGAGCGATGGCCAAACGGCATAGGCAAGATGCAGTAGATGGTATAGAGTACAGTATATACATATGAGATGAGTAATATAGGGTATGTAAACATTATATAAAGTGGCATTGTTTAAAGTGACTAGCGATGCATTTATTACATCCAATATTGTATTATTAAAGTGGCTAGAGATTGAGTCAGTATGTTGGCAGCAGCCACTCAATGTTAGTGATGGCTGGTTAACAGTCTGATGGCCTTGAGATAGAAGCTGTTTTTCAGTCTCTGTTTTGATGCACCTGTACTGACCTTTGCCTTCTGGATGATAGCGGGGTGAACAGGCAGTGGCTCGGGTGGTTGTTGTCCTTGATGATCTTTCTGGCCTTCCTGTGACATCAGGTGGTGTAGGTGTCCTGGAGGGCAGGTAGTTTTCCCCCGGTGATGCGTTGTGCAGTTGCTGTACCAGGCGGTGATACAGCCTGACAGGATGCTCTCGATTGTGCATCTGTAAAAGTTTGTGACCGTTTTTGGTGACAAGCCAAATTTCTTCAGCCTCCTGAGGTTGAAGAGGTGCTGTTGTGCCTTCTTCACCATGCGGTCAGTGTGGGTGGACCATTTCAATTTGTCCGTGATGTGTACGCCGAGGAACTTAAAACTTTCAACTTCTCCACTACTGTCCTTGGATAGGGTGGGTGCTCCCCCCTCTGCTGTTTCCTGAAGTCCACGATCATCTCCTTTGTTTTGTTGAGCGTGAGGTTATTTTCCTGACACCACACTCCCGAGGGTGTGGCATAAGAACAGCTTCATTGGCACAATGGACAATAACCTTGCACAATGTTGTAATCTAACATTCTAATATATATCTGCTTAATTAGTAAATGATGTCAGTGTTGGAGCCCCTGGCTATCCATAAATGAAATAAAAAGAAAATAATATGGTCCCGTCTGGTTTGCTTATTAATATAAGGAATTTGAAATTATTTATAGGTTTATAAGTATATTTTATTGAATTATATTTTTGATACTTAAGTATATTTAAAACCAAATACTTTTAGACTATTACTCTAGTATTTTACTGGGTGACTTTAACTTGAGTAAAAGTAAAAAATAACTTAATAGAAAATGACTCAGGCAAGTATGACAATTGGGTACTTTTTCCACCACTGCACTGGTTCAGTGTATAAGCCATTTAGTAATAACTTTTACCCAAAGCGATTTAGCTACGATCACGCTTGCTTCGTACCGCAAAGTATCGTTCCTAGAGATACTGAATATGCAGCTGTTAAGTGGAAACGCTATTTTCGTTTGAGTTGGTTGATCAAGGACGATGTACGGAAGCTTCTGCAACGAGTCGTCTGTATAAACAATAGTTCATTGCGGGACAAAGCAATGGCCATGCACGTATACATATGGGTGCTCCCGGGAATCGAACCCATAATTCTTGCGTAGCAAGCGCCATGCTGTACCAACTGAGCTACAGGACCACAGACAACAATATCCAACGTTACGTTTCTCTCAAGATTAGAATACTTGTGTTGTAGCTATACAGTAACACGTTAGCTAACGTGCTAGCCACAGTAGCTAGCCAGGGCTACAGTTGGCATCCATGCCATACTTGTGACATACAGTTAATTCAGGTTTAGCTCATGTCAGCTACGATGTAGTTGGAATCATTTTTAATAACTGGCTCTCTGAAGTTTATTTTGCTGCCACCAAGGTGAACGTCTTTCTGCCCACCATCTTTTCTCATTTCAACTTTGACCCTTCGCCTCTGACCCAACAACACATGGCATGCTTCTGTCCTCGTTTATTTAAAACTATATTTATTTATTTGTTTTTTCATCATATTATTGTACAAAAAAACGGAAACGTAGCTAATACACCAGTATTTATTGTTTTGAGTGGTCTTTTTAGTGGTATGGGGATCCAGTATTGCGTCGCTGATTGCATTGATTGACAGATCATCCCTGAAGTTGTTTTATTGCGTAAAAGTGCATTCACATTATGACGTTGGCTGAGTTACCGTATAAAATGCGATAGTTTATCTCTTTGGTAATCACTTGGTAAAGTTTTACATGATGGGAACATAGGCTCCAGCCATAGACTTTAACCATGGAGGATAATAAGGTAAGCCTATGAATTGCTAACAGAGAAGCCCCATGCAGTGGTGCAGGAACCGCTGCACCGTCTTTTTTTATGCTGCGGCAGGAACCACAGGGTTTACAGGACATGCCGACAGGGGAGCCGCAAGTAGTGGCAGCTGGGTGGCGGTGTGGGCTAACGTTAATGTGGCGCTAATATTATCATTTTTAATATTGTAAAAAAATGTATAACCTATGGGACTTGTTATACATCAAACCGTGCTTCTACACCTGCGTTGCTTGCTGATTGGGGTTTTAGGCTGGGTTTCTGTACAGCACTTTGAGATATCAGCTGATGTACAAAGGGCTATATAAATACATTTGATTTCATTTGAAATATGATCCTTGCAAAGACAACAGCAGTAGGCTATTTATCATAATTATACCTAAATTATTATAATACTAGGTCACTCCATAACGCATTATTTACGAATCTTGATATCAGGCAATAGGATCTATGTGTATTATAGCGAAAACCTGTTCTGTAAAATGTTTTATATATTGGCAATTATAAACTGGGTGTTTTGAGCCCTGAATGCTGATTGGCTGAAAGCTGTGGTATATCAGAGCGTATACCATGGGTATGACAAAACATTTATTTGTACTTTTCTAATTAAGTTGGTAACCAGTTTATAATAACTGTGCATTGTGTCATGTGTAAGAACAGCTCTTAGCTGTGGTATATTGTCCATATCCATGAGCATTTAAAGAATGGTCTAATTTCTTCCAGAGTTTAAACGAAGATGATCCACATGATCATCAAAGTTTGGAAGGTCAAGTCCAGAAAATGAAGAATGATATCCTGGGTTTAAACTATCCTGAAGATAGTGAAGTGAAGGATCCCCTGCCTCAGATCGAGCTGAAGGCTGTGACAAGGAGAAAAGTTAAGGTGAGAGAATAGACTGAGGAGAGAAAGGGAAATCTGGGGTCTTACCTGTCCACACTTTAAACATGTCCAATATGCCATATAACGTGTTGTTGTGAGGTTGGAGGGTAAATTGTCCTTACAACAGACTTCCATCTCTTAATATTCAATCACCAATTGTTTACTGTAGCTCCTCTCAAAGGCCTGTATAGCAACGGCAACATACAGTATGTCATTGACTGTATTGTCTTTTTAGACCAAGAGGAGGACCAGTGCCAACAGGTCCACAGTTGAACAGAGCACTGATACTGATGCAGCTGAGAGAGATTTTGTTGATAATCAGAGTGATGAAGATGAGGATAAGGTGAAGAAGGATCCCCTGCCTCAGATGGAGCAGGATGCCGTAAAGAGAAATAAAGTCAAGGTAAGGGAATAGATTGAGCAGAGATGTGGATATTTGTGATATCTTTCATATCTATAACCTGCCCCTACAGCATGTTGTTCTGAGGAAGGTAAATTGCCCATGCAATACCCTTTTATCTCCCAATAGTAAATCTAGGGCTGACCCCATTTGGTCGACAGTTTGGTCAATAGGCTATTGGTTGACTGGGATTTCTTAATTCGAGCAGTCGCAAAAGTTTTTTTCTTCATGGTGCATGGTGCACTGATGGACGCCTGTCTCAGTTGACTAATCCATTGCCGAGGCCACAGGGATGGCACAGTCCATCACGCTAAGACGTGATACTGACATTGTATATGGTTATATTATGTAAAAATAATGGTGCAACACTAATAAATCAAATATTATTTTACAACAAATGCGCTTTCTCCTGCATTGGATACGGTCGCTGTCCGTGGTTCTGAAACATAATCTTCAGTGCTCCGTAGAATTGCCGCCTTTCCTATGTTGCTATGTGCATAATAGCAAAGTTAACCAGCATATTGGGATTGAGAACAATGCTGAAGAGAGGCAGCAGCAGCAGAGAGGGGAAACAGCCCTTGTCTTAGCCTAATTGTCTAAGAAAATTGAGGAGAGAGGAAAACCCAACTAAATTAGGTCTATAATCAATAGCCTAATTGTTAAATGTGCCTGGCTTTGTAAATCATCCATATATATATTACCAGTCAAAAGGGTTCTTCAAAGTAGTCACCCTTTGCCTTGATGACAGCTTTGCACACTCTTGGCATTTTCTCAACCAGCTTCATGAGGTAGTCACCTGGAATGCATTTCATAAATTAACATGTGTGCCTTGTTAAAAAATTAAGTAAAGGAATTTCTTTCCTTCTTAATGCATTTGAGCCAATCAGTTGTGTTGTGACAAGGTAGGGTTGGTTTACAGAAGATAGACCTATTTGGTAAAAGACCAAGTCCATATTATGGCAAGAAACGCTCAAATAAGCAAAGATAAAACAACAGTCCGTCATGGATAAGAGCGTCTGCTAAATGACTTAAATGTAAATGTAAATGCACTTTAAGACATGAAGGTCAGTCAATCCGGAAAATTTCAAGAACTTTGAACTTTTCATCAAGTGCAAAAACCATCAAGTCCAAAAACCATCAAGCGCTATGATGAAACTGGCTCTCATGAGGACCGCCACAGGAAAGGAAGACAGAGTTAACTCGGCTGCAGAGGATAAGTTCATTAGAATTAACTGCACCTCACATTGCAGCCCAAATAAATGCTTCTCAGAGTTCAAGTCACAGACACATCTCAACATCAACTGTTCAGAGGAGACTGCGTGAATCAGGCCTTCATGGTCAAATTGCTGCGAAGAAAGCACTACTAAAGGACACCAATAAGAAGAAGAGACTTGCTTGGGCCAAGAAACACGAGCAATGGACATTAGATTGGTGGAAATCTGTCCTTTGGTCTGATAAGTCCAAATTCCAACAATGTCTTTGTGAGAGTAGGTGTACAGATGATCTCCGCATGTGTGGTTCCCACCATGAAGCATGGAGGAGGTGTGATAATTTCGGGGCACTTTGTTGGTGACACTGTCTGTGATTTATTTAGAATTCAAGGCACACTTCACCAGCATGGATATCATAGTATTCTGCAGTGATACGCCATCCCATCTGGTTTACGTCTCCAGGCTGTGTAAGGGCTATTTGACAAAGAAGGAGAGTGATGGAGGGCTGCATCAGATGACCTGACATCCACAATCACCCACCCTCAACCCAATTGAGATGTTTTGGGATGAATTGGACCACAGAGTGAAGGAAAAACAACCAATAAATTCTCAGCATATGTGGGAACTCCTTCAAGACTGTTGGAAAAGCATTCCAGGTGAAGCTGGTTGAGAGACTGCCAAGAGTGTGCAAAGCTGCCATCAAGGCAAAGGATGGCTACTTTGAAGAATCTCAAATATTAAATATATTTTGATTTGTTTAACACTTTTTGGTACCTCCATGATTCCATGTGTTATTTCATAGTGTTGATGTCTTCACTACTATTCTACAATGTATAAAATAGTACAAATAAAGAAAAGCCTTGAATGAGTAGGTGTGTCCAAACTTTTGACTGGTACTGTATACATATATTCAGGAGTAAGACAGATATAGCTTCTGTTGCCTGTTTGAGTATTTGTTTAATAGAGCACCAAGCCTCATGCACTGGCAAAATGTTGAATTAAGCAATTTCACAGATTCGGCTGTTTTTAATCTTTGCTATGTTGTAATAATGGCTTTATCATTTTTAGTCGTTAGAACAGACTGGTATTGCTTAACATTTGCTTAACCTTTCGCGCATAGGGGGCATTATTTCCGTTTTTGGCTAAAAAACGTACCAATTTGAAACGGCCTATTTCTCAGCCCCAGAAACTAGAATATGCATATAATTGTCAGATTAGGATAGAAAACACTCTAAAGTTTCCAGAACTGTAAAGAAGAAGTTTCCAGAACTGTAAGGAAGAAACTAAATGGCTGAAATGATGTTGCGTCTTCAGCATGGACAGCACAATAAACACTTGCTGTTATGTGGTGCCTTTTCGCTGCAGTAGGGAGGAGAGCGAGACAACGTGCGCCTGTCACACAGGCACTCGCTGTCATTTATTTTAATACAGTGTCACCATCAGGCTCTTTCTTGAGTCATTTGTGTGTCTTAATTATTTAATCAAACAGTGTGCTCAAAGCATCAGACAAGCTCAGTGCCTATGTAGGTGATTGTATTCAAACACATAGGGTGTGTCTGATATGGAAAAATACATTAGAACAGGATGACTCTCGGTCGACAAAGATATTTTTTTGTTGGGGACAGCCCTACAATCAGTCTTACCCTTGCTCTACTCAAAGGGCTGTATTGGAATGGCTTCATACAGTATCTACGTGTATATCATTGACTGTATTGTCTTTTTAGACCAAGAGGACCAAGAGAAACAAAGTGGAGCAGATCACTGATACAGATGCAGGTCATAAATTAAACTCTAATTTCACTGAATGTAATCCTTTTGCATGTTAATGTAATTTAGTATGGACATCTATTGAGCAGAGGACTAATAGCAGAGTGCACATGTTATACTTTCTTGGGTACTTAACTTCACAAAGTACACAAAATTAGCTAATACATACTTGCCTCAGAAGGTTACATGTTTTCTGACTTCTTTACCTTGGTGAATGCTGCTTTGGACACAGGTCCCTCTACATCTGTGGAATTTTCTGGGATGACAGTTCAGGGACATCTCACCAGGGACAATCCAATGAAAAGATCCTAAATGAGTGTGTCTCCAGGGCCTGTCAGACCAGGGCTCTTGACCTCCCGCCAATCGATCCGGATGCTTTCAACCCGATTATCATCCGTTTTCTGGAAAAACTTACTGAGGAGTATGTCCAAACTTCTATTATAGTATTTGAATGCAATGTCATCTGGAGGATTTTATAAATTGTATGTGTGTTGGTGTGCTTTTTGGTGCTAAAAACATCTAATTATCTCCTATAGGCAATGGAGGTCCCTTAATAACCCTGACAATGATTCATAGATATATTAATAGATGTTTCAAGACAATTAGATACAAACCTTTTATCTATCTACAGTATCATCCACATTATCACAAACAGTTACATTCAAATAGCTTTTTAGTAGCCTACTGCTTTTCATGCTTTCCAATGTATGCCACTTTCATGATTCTCATGAACATATGTGAGATTGTTGGTATCTCTTTGAGGAGCTTGGTTTCAGAGCCCGGCTATGAGTAATCTACCTACACTGTTTCGGTCCTACAGGTGATGAGGGCATTGCTTGCAGAGATGTGCCTGGAGATTGTGCGGTTTGTATCTGAGGCCATCCTGGAGGTCATCATCCCTGCAATTTTCCGTTTTGTACGGATATACAGCCATGTGTCTCCAGTATCCGGCAAGTCTCTGACAGAATCAGAGAGATCCTCTAGCACAAACCTGAAGGTTCGCAAGAGAGGCAGCAGCAAATCCTCAAGGTCTTGCACGGCCAAATCAAGCTCCTCTCGTAATGGGTATGTTCAGTCATTCCTAAAGAAACCGGTTTCACCTAACTATTCATAACCCATTTTGTGAAAATATGTTTTGTTATCTGTATAACAGTTTACTCTTCATGACCAGTTTAACTGATTATTGAATTATGCATTAATGTCACTACCGTGTCTACTATTGAATATGGAATGCTGTATTGTTTGCTTTGTATTCTCAAAGGTCTCAGACAGTGTTGCCAAATACTCAGGAGATGGTGAGTCGATATCATCTGAGCCACTCAGTGACTTTTTTGGGATCACTGAGGACAGTCTCCTCACTGGTGTCCAGGATTCCTTCAAAGAGTCGCTGAACAATGTCCTCTGTATCCAAAGAGAGGGCCAGGTAGACACTCAAAGTCTATCCCGGGTTATTGTTGGAGAAGTGTCAAAGAAGGTCAATTCCATAATCTCTGTGGCCATCCAAACTCCCGTCTCTGGGCGAATGTCCCCTGTCATTTTTGCCAGTGGTGGTGTCTCCAACACCAAGGTGGTTGAGGAGATGGTGTCTGGCGTTTCCAACCTACTTCAGATGTACATTAATGGGAAGAGTGTTGAGCAGAGTGTTGTTCTCAGAGAGGATGGAGTTGAGGTGGATATGACACATTTAACAGGACAGGTCATGACAGCCCTCAGTGGCACTGTTTTGAACTTCAGCAATAAGGAGGAAAATGATCCCGACAAGAGGGAACTGCTTTGTGTTGTCGCTGACCATATGAAGATGCTTGAAGCTTGTAAAAGTCCTGAGGAGATGCTAAAACAAGGAGAGAGCAACCTCAATATCAAAGGTGCCAAATCTAGTCTTCGTCTGTCAACACAAAGTATGGACAGACTACTCACTGAGGAGTTTCAGACCAAGGCCACTGAATCGATCCGGGAGATTGTTAAAAGATTCAGGGGTTGTACATCATGTTGTTCTGGCACTACATCATCTAGTCAAACTCCTAGGATTGGTGAGATCAGAGACCTTATGATTGAGCCTGAGGCCTCTGAGTTGGTAAGTACCTTTGTTTCAGACATGGACAATCTTACCCAGTTTATCAGGGCATCCTGCTCTCCTGCACAGAGTGAGCAGATCCTTCTTGAAAACCATCAGAGTAAGATCTGGTCTTACACTGTTGGCTGTTACTACGACATGAAAAATACGCTGAAGAGGATTCTTACCTCTCCAGAAAAAGGGGATCTCGCAAGTACATTTGTGGAGAGCACAAAAGATTATTTCACAATGGTTCCAACTTTGTGCCTGGACGTCAGTCATTCCAGTAATGGTGAGGCTGACACATCCGACTCCATTTCTTGTAAACCACTTTTAATAACCCCCTCATCTATGAATGAACAAAAAGGACAAAGTGAGACCCCAAAACCTTTCTTGGCTCTCAAAAAGTATTTGCAAGACCAAGTCCTCCTTGACACCACAAAAGCGATTGCCAGCCAGGTTATAGTCTTGTATAAGACTGAGTTGATGGAGAAGTTCTCATCTTCTGTTGGAGAGTGTGATTCTGAAGAGTCTCTGGAGGCCATTCTATTTGTGGATGGCATCATGTCTGACTTGAATGATTTCACCAGTTCTTGTTCCGCCTCACCATCTGAGTTGTTAGACAGTGAACAATGTCTCTCCCATCTCACTTTTCCACTTGGTATGCAGGACAGCACCACCAACAGTGAATCTACCCAGAGTCTTCCAGTTATAAATATAAAGAAACTCTCCAGTGTGTCTTTCCAGACAAAGGCTAGAAAGGCAGTGAGTGAAGCTCTGAGATCTGTCAACCCTTTTACAAACAGCTTACTGGGAGAATCTGAAGCATCTAAATTACTGGACACTTTTGTAACAGATGTGGAGACTATTGTTCAGTCCATGCAGGCACATGAATCTGAAATTCTCAGAATTTCAAAAGTGAGCACCCTTTCTGCTGCTCGTATTATATATCATAGATTTCGAGAAATGCTGAGGCGGTTTCTCACTACCTGCCAAGACTCTGTAAAGGTCATCGATGGTGTTACACCAATACATGATGAGACTCTCAAACAGGCTCCTAGTGAAAGTTTAGATTCTCAGGTGACTTGTAATAGTGATTCTCCTGAAATCCAAGCGGACCTTCAAACCTGTACCAAGGAGGTCATTAGTCAGATCCTCACTGTGTATCACTCTGAGGAATCCATGGAGAAATGCCTCTCTAGCCTAAAAGGAGATACAGAAGACATGTCCAAGCTTTTGGATGCCGTTGTTTCTCAGATTGACGTCCTTGCCGCCTCCAAATCATATTTATCTGTTGATGACTATGCTGTCAATACACAGGACAATTTGCATGGTGAGATCAACAATGATGAAGAGGAAGCATCCTCTAGAAGTCTTAAATCCACAGCCTTTGACAAACTATGTACTGATGAGTTTCAAACTAAAGCCTCACATTTGGCTGCTGGGATCCTCCAATCAGGGTTGATTGGCATTGTAAATACCAGCCTTGATGGTAGAAGTGCAGAGTCCAGTAATGATGGTGATGATAGAGATGTCAAAATCCTTCAGAACCGTGGAACTCCACCTTTGTTCACCTCTTCTCTACACACCAATTCTGCAGCATCCAACATCGTCATAAGCATCACTAAAGACCTTAATAGCTTCACCCAGATGACTAAAATGTCTGATGCTTCAGTGTCTGGCCAGTTAGAGAGATCCCTGTCAGCTTCAACCCTTCCTGTCAGTGTTCACAACGGGGTCAATGTGAAAGGAAAGTTCATTTGGCCAGGCACTGTTAACCTGTTCAACAATGTGTTCATCAAGGTCAAGGATTTTTTTGCCCAGCAACAACCGGTACTCCTAGACAATGTGGTTGAGGCCCCCAAACATGCCGAATCCATATGCAGAACAGCTACTTCTACACAAATGACTTACAGTGAACATGAAGGCAGCCAGACCAGCATGGTAAATTATTCCAAAGCCTTAATTAGTCAGACTTTGATGACAATCCAGAGGAGAGTGTCTATGTCAGAGAGGATGAGCACCTCAGAGAAAGGCCTCTTGACTCGTTCCATCGTGGGCTCCATGTTGGAGGATGTTGACATGGTGAGAACTGATGGACACGAGATACACCGGCCATCCTCCTCAAAGTCCTCCCTTTCCATCACCTCTGCCATGACCAGAGGGTCCCAGAGTGATTTTACAAATTCTCTTCCAGGCACTCCAGTCCCCAATGAGTGGCCTGTTGAAATCTATTGTCCTATCATTAGGAGTTCGGTCATTGATATGAGTGACTCCTCAACTCATTCACAAGGGTCAACAAATTACACAAGGCAAACCATCTCTGCCATAGTTGACACTGTTATGGAGGTCATTCCAAGAGAAGATACGGAACACATAGCCACTGCAGATGATGTCACTTCTTTTACAAGAAGACTTGCGAGACTCAGCCCCAGGGACGGTCTTCAGAACTTCTCACATGAGCTCACTGACAAAGTTTATGAGCTCATAAAAAGTCACAACACCCCCCAGGCTCTTTTTGTGCCAGCTGGCAAGAGCGTGTCTGACTCTATTCTTTTGAAGCTGAAGACAGAATTGAATGCTTCTGAAGAATCCAGGGAGTTTCCATCTGACCTTGTGTATTCCTTTGCTACGGAGTCAATAAAACGTCTGCTACAGCAGATTGTCTTCTGGCTTCCTCCACCATCACAAGGATCAGATTTCTGCCAAACTATCATCTCTGATGGTTCTCTGCAGGAAACAAGTCAGCTTATCCCGAGCTCTTCTGCCATCTCCATTAGTTCCTCACAGGTTTACTGTGACACAGAGAGCCTTTTCACCAATATAATGGTCAATCAGGTCATGTATACCTGTTCTGTGGCCTCCAATTCATCAGAAGAATTATCAGAGTTGATGAACATAATCAATGGGTTGTCCCCAACTGATGCTGGAACACTTGACTCTGACAGACCGGCTCTCATGACCACTAGCCGTCAGTCTAGTGCCAAATCATTGCCTAGACCCTCTCTGTCTGGCAACAGCACACACAACGGTGGAACTGTGGATTATCAAGTTTTAGGAGAGGTGGAATCCAAGATGGACAACAAAGATCTGGAGATGTCTAGTGTCTCTGTGCATCCATCAACTCCATCAGCCATGGACTCTGATACACATGCATCATTTGACTCCACTAGCAATGACTACACCTCTTTGGTACTTTTACTGATTGTTAGACTGCTGTCAATGATCACCCCTATCACATTACTGGAATCCTCTGACATTGGTGAAACATCAAGAGTTCTCACAAAGAGGATTCTGTCTGAGTTCTGTGGCACCTCAGGCCTTGAACCAACTCAAGCCTACCCCCAGAATCTGAAAATCAAAAAGATTTTCAAGGCTGTCTACAAGGGGCTTCTTCAAGAATTCGGGTCAGAGAAGATGCTCCAGGTTGCAATGAAGTCAACGGATTATGCATTTGACGATGCCCTGGTCAAATCATTAACTAGGGAACTACTAACTAAATGCAATGAGGCTAGCTCTTCACCTCCCTCCAATACCCAGTTGTCATCAAACAATGACCTTGGCAGTGACGAGGTAGGTAATTATGGGCTTCCAACAACTGGTAGAAAGGAAAAGAAGAGAGGAAGATTCAGCGCTCTCTGTGGACTCCACCCAAAGGTACATATGTCATCAAAATACAAATTATAAAGATGATTTGTATTCATTACATACAGTATGATGGTAAACACTGATACCTTTTGTGTGCAATTTCTCCTACTGCTGAAATGACTGTCTGTTACCCAGTGTACAAAGAAGGTCAACAAGAAGAACCACTGCACTCCAACACCTTCCCAGAACCAGACCCCTGCCGGTAGTGAAACAGGTAAGTCAATACACTCAAATGTGTACTGAACAAAAATATAACCGCAACATGCAACAATTTCAAAGATCTTATTGAGTTACAATTCATATATGGAAATCAGTCAATTGAAATACGTTCGTTAGCCCCTTATCTATGGATTTCACATGACTGGGAATACAGATATGCATCTGTTCGTCACAGTTACCTTAAAGAAAAGGTAGGGGGCGTGGATCAGAAAACCAGTCAGTGTCTGGTATGACCACCATTTGCCTCATGCAGCGTGACACTTCTCCTTCGCGTAGAGTTGATCAGGCTGTTGATTGTGGCCTATGGAATGTTGTCCCACTCCTCTTCAATAGCTGTGCAAAGTTGTTGAATATTGGTGGGAACTGGAACACGCTGTTGTACACATCAATCCAGAGCATCACAAACATGCTAAATGGGTGACATGTCTGGTGAGTATGCAGGCCTTTCGACATGGGGCCATGCATTATCATGCTGAAACATGAGGTGATGGCGGCGGATGAATGGCACGACAATGGGCCTAAGGATCTCGTGACGGTATCTCTGTGCATTCAAATTGCCATTGATAAAATGCAATTGTGTTCGTTGTCCGTAGCTTATGCCTGCCCACACCATAACCCTACAGCCAACACGACGCCATATACGTGGTCTGTGGTTGTGAGGCCGGTTGGACATACCGCCAAATATTCTAAAACGACATTGAAGGCGGCTTATGGTAAGGAAATAAACATTCAATTCTCCGGCCACAGCTCTGGTGGACAGCATGCCAATTGCACGCTCCCTCAAAACTAGTCAACCAGCGTTTATCCTTGCTTCTATTTTTCTCAGTCTGTCTCAGAGACATCTGTGGCATTGTGTGGTGTGACAAAACTGCACATTTTAGCGTGGCCTTTTATTGTCCCCAGCACGAGTTGCACCTTTGTAATGATCATGCTTTTTAACCCACAAGAGTCTAAGCCCTGTTTAGGCCGAGGGGTTTGTATCGGCCTTACTGCTATTTGCCCATACAAACACATTGAACAACAGATTCACTACATGGAACTGAAGTGTCTGTCCTAAATCTGAGAGATAGAAGTTGACGAATATATTTATATGTATATATATTTTTTGCATGTTTTTATCTTTTTGGCACTAAACAGTCTAAGCCCTTGGGGGGCCTATGTAACACTTCTGCGTTAAATAGGCGGATTGAGACTGCTAGGCTACCTGCCGCCCTACATTTGTAAATGATGTAGAATATTACAATTTAAATAATAATAATGCAATACTAATTCTTCACACTAACTAGGGTCAGTAAAAGAAAATGTTATGTTTACATTTTTTTCCCAGCAATTGTCAATGATCAAGAATCCTGCCGAACAGAGAGTGTGTGCTCCACCAAGAAGAAACCAAGGAAGTGTTCGCTCATTTCCAGGATGTTTTCAGCTATAGGCAAAGCCTTGTCCAGTCCCTTTACTTCCTGCTATAAAAAGAAGAGCACCTAATCTATATTTCAAAATAAATATTTGAAATGAACATAATTGCATTAATGTTTCATGTTGAGTGTTTTTCATTTTTCATTATATATTATTGGATGATATAAAGTGTAGTAGTAGAAGTTGTATAGTTGACTATACTTTTAAGATACATTACAAAAGAATAAGAATAGTGTGCACTTCTAGGTACAGTTGAAGTCTGATGTTTACATACACCTTAGCCAAATACATTTAAACTAAGTTTTTCACAATTCCTGACATTTAATCCTAGTAAAAAATCCCTCTTAGGTCAGTTAGAATCATCACTTTATTTTAAGAATGTGAAATGTCAGAATAATAGTAGAGAGAATGATTTATTTCAGCTTTTATTTCTTTCATCACATTCCCAGTGGGTCAGAAGTTTACATGCTACCAAATACTAATTGAGTGTAAACATGCAACATCACATAGACAATCACCCACGAATAACCCAAGGAATATGGCTCATTGATGGTTCACTTCTCAGCTTCTTTGGAAGTTGCTCCTTGGTTGGGGTATTCGGGTATGAATCGCATTCACCCCCCTTTTTTACACTGCAAGAATATGAGTGAGTTTCAACAATGCCTCTTTTCTCCTTGGAAGTTTCAACATCCATTATCTCAGCAACAGTTTGGTCCTGATTACATGCTACTAGCTATGAAGACGTTAACGGCACACGCTGACACTTTTCGATAGCTAGCTTGTTCTTTGGAAATCATCAAAAATATGACAATGGTTTGATAAATTACAAAATTATTCATTGTATGGTTAGATATCGTTTTTTGTGAAAACGAAAAACAAATTCCAACTGCAGTCTAAAACTATAAACTTTATCAGAAAACCCTAAAATTGTTCCTCAGCTAGAAATGTTCCACCTTCTCATGTCGCCATCTTGACCATGTCACTGATTTCATGGAGCTCTCCTGCACATCATTTACTTCACAAAATCCCGCAAATGTGAAAGCGCCAGAAAGAAACATTGCGAGATTGTAAATATGTGTGAGAGTCAGGGATTTGAAAGCAGACGCTTTCATCCAAAGCGATGTACAGTAATGCGTACATACATTTGACTTTTGAGTGGTCCGGGGAAATGAGACTTTTTCAAGCTTTTCTAAGCAATTTTTGTATCTCTTTCTTTGTAATACTGTATGTATTCAATCATTTCGAATTGATCACTTCCCACTGGGCACATACATCAATTCAATGTTTATTCCACGTTGGTTCAATGTAATTTAATTGGAATTACATGGATATTGTGTCACAGTGAATTTTATAATCTGCAGACAATTTCATTATGTTTTCATGTGCCATGATTCTGACATTTCACATATGATCCCCATAGGATTAGGCTACATAATTACAGTGATGCAGTAAATGTATTCTCAATTCAATACGATGTGCATATACTGTACATATAGCCAATATAGCTATTAAACCCATGTTCAGTGACTGTAATCTGTGACGCAAGTGGCCTAATATGTTTGTGACGTTCCATGGAACCCACTGTGTTGTTTAAAACTAGATTCTGATTGGCTTGCAGGTCATACTACAGTGTAAATTATAAATGAAAACGTGCTTTTATATCAGTGTTACAGATTCACATTACTGAGCGTGTCTCAACCCGTACCGCGCTTTTATCTGCCTAAAGGTATCTTCACGCACAACTGGACAGGCCTTTTGGATACGCTTGTCCAAGGTAAGGATATTCAAGCTATAGCCTACTTTTAATGTTTTAGTTCCGAACTCAAGTTACTCCAGTCAAGTGATTAATCGTAAGAGTTAGTTGTTTTGACTGAGCAGTCCAATGGCCAATGCTGTTTTTGGACTATGAGACCCTCGGCTATATACTATGATGAGCCAATAACATGCATAGATTATGCATTAGGCATTGCACAAGTCAGTGTCAGAATATAAAGTTGCTACTTCCGTCAACTCAAGTTACTCAAGTCAAGTGATTAATCGTAAGAGTTAGTTGTTTTGACTGTCAAAACAAATAACTTTGATGGAATATTTTACAATGGCAATTATTCATCACAAATTCACAATATTACTTGTATTTCAATGATTCATCCAGGCCCAAGACATAAAGTCGCCTGAAAGCTGTGTAGCAATCATTCCATTGCTGACCCATAGGATGGTAATCACATACCTGATTGGCTTAATCTAGAATCATGGATACCTTTCATGTGAGTACTCACACACCAGATTTGTTTTACATACCTCAGAAGGAAGATACCTCAATATCTGGAAGCACTGTCTCATGTACAATTGTTAATGCTATCTCTGAAATGTCTAACAAAATGTTGACTTGATCGTTTCATCAAGACCTTCTCATCACAAGTTGGAACAAGTGGTCAACATTGGGACAATGCAGCCATAAATAACATGGACCAATATTTTCATGGAGGTAAGCACTACACTTCTGATGGGTTTAAAGATTGTATTACATTATCTAATAGTGAGAAAGTAAACCCCAGCTGTTATTATAGAAATGTACAATGGTCAATGCTATCTTGGATTCTTGGGACATCCCTACCCGAAACCCTAACCTTAACCCCTAACTTAACCATTTTAAATGTCAACTTCAATGGGCTAGGGAAGTGCCAGGGATGTATAGCTACCTGAAAATACACAATCTAAGTGATTGATAGTTCATATTCAGCAGTCATAAAGCCTTATTTACTTTAATGAACTACTAAAATAGTGATTTTGTCAGACAGCAGCTCTACACTTTATTTACTGACTGATCCATTTATCCTTCCAACCTTCCTCAGCCTTCCTCTCCTCTGAAGACCCAGTGAGGATGGAGCTCAGTCAGAGAGCTGTTGAGGGACTGGTTAGGAAGAACACTTCTATAGCCAGAGAGGTGAGAGGTCACACATGGTTTAGATGGTAAATATTTATGTCCCCTTAGTGGTTCATCACGTCAGCATAAGGGAGTATGTTCCATCATCTATGTTTATTTACATTAGTGCCAATTGTCCACTGATATTGGTGTAATTTCTCACCCCTTTTGGCTGTATGAAAGTTAATTTCCCCTCAGGCACACATTTGTTCTTTGCTATTACGGAGGTCATTTGTGTAGAATGTACTTTTCTCCACTCATTCACCCCACCTCTTTACATTGCTTATTTATATTCAGTGGCCTGACTGCGTCCAGACTGTCAAAGGCCCATCCTGGTAGATCTGAATCTAATGCAGTTTGGAATGATCAGATGACAGAAGTCACATTTAGGTGCCAGGTGTAACTGAGGCCATAGACGCTCCATATCCATTACTTATGTTTTATATAATATGACTAAATATGTTTATTTCTGTGTTGCAGGTACAGTCAAGAAATGGAACGGCAAGGCCACAGAGCATGACATAAGCAGAGCTGTGGGAGGTCACCTCAATCCCTTGGTAGAGCTGGGGGTGGTGTTTACCACTCCACCACGCCTTCAGCAGGCTGGAAAAGTGGGATTGATACCGTTTTTCATACTAAGAGGGACCAAGAGTCTGTTGATTGGTCAGTCGTTGGGTTCATTTGTTGAAATCAAATCAAGCTTTATTTATACAGCACATTTCAGACATGGATGCAACACAATGGCTTCACAGGGAAAAAAACAAAAATATTTAGTACACAACAAACAGAAGATTAACAACTGAAAGACTAATGAACATTAAGGAAATTCCATTGATTGAAATATTAATTGGATGCAATATCCAACCCAAAATATTAGCTTGTTTTTTAGGAGGGGCTCTGAAAGACACTATGGGGGTGTCCACTGGAAGTTGACTAGTAACAACAACTGGGACATGAAAGACACCCACCATGAGACCCACTAAATCTGCCCAAGAAGAGGGAAACAAAAGAAAAACCCACAACAAACTTAAAGACAGGAAGTAAACCAAAAAGGTGGTTAAAATAATTTATTTACAATCAATACCATTCACACTTTACAAAATCATATCTCTCATTCATTCTTAATTACTTATATTTACAAAACCAAATCACCAAACACCAAACAAAAACAAACCTCAGGGGAGCATCGTCCCTCCCCGTCATCCCTAACCAATACCTAACCCTTTCCCTATCTCCCCTTACCAAACTCACTCTAACACTCCCAGCCCTAAACCCCCTTTCCACCTCTCCCGTGCCGCATGCTTCCCCCACTTCCTCTCCTCCCTCTTCATCCTCCCCCTCAAATCACCTTCCACCCTTCTCACTATCCCTTCCACCCCCCAATCTCTCCCTGTCTTGACTAAATTCTTCCTGGCTTCCCACAGTCCCTTTTTAAAGAGACTCATGAGAAGCCAGAGCAAAAACCTGTCCCTATCCGTTCCCTTTGCTCTCCCTACGCCTCTCTCTAGCCTAGCCCATGTCAAAACAAAATCACCCCTAACCACACCTAGCATCACCCGTGCCCTAGCCCAGACTAGTCCGGCAAAGGCACAGTCCCAGAAGGCATGGCGCACAGTCTCCTCCCTGCCACAAGAGGATCTTGGACAGGTGGGGGATTGCACCAAACTATACCGGTACAAGATGGAAAGTACCGACAAACGCTTATGAAGGCTCAACCAATTCAGGTCCTTGAGCCCGTTGTCCAGGCCCCGCGCCTGCACTCCCTCCCAGACCACTGACGAGATGCCCGCTACGGTCGCAGGACTCCCTGCCTGCCTGACCTCCTCGTACAGGTGCCTGTGGTCTAAACCTACTCGGGCAACTTCAACCTCGGGGTGCGCACGCAGCCACTTGGCCGCATGAACAAAGTGCCACGGCAGCTGTTCCGCCCGAGGACCCGCGTTAGACCACACCATTACGCTTCTCGCCTGATACGAGAAGAACACCCGCAGGAGGTAACCGGACGGGTGTATCACTGGCTGAGCAAGCTCCGCTAACAAGAAAGAAACAAAAATTGAGTCCAGCTTGAGGGGGAAATGTGGTACCCCCTACCTCCCTCCCCGATGGGACAGATCATGCGTGCCCTGGCGACCCACTCGCACCTGCCACTCCACATAAACTGAAACACAAGCCTCACTAGAGGCCTCCTCAGACAAGCCGGCAATGGGTAGATGTACGCCAAATACAAAAGAGACGGCAACACATCCACCTTTAGGACCAGGACTTTGCCCATAAAAGACAAATACCTAGCCTTCCACATTGCTAGCTTCCTCTGTACCACTGCGATACGCATGTTCCAGTTTAGCGTCGCTGAGCCGGAGGTCTCAAAATGAACCCCGAGAATCCTCAGGGCCCCTTCACAGAGAGATAACCCCCCAGGCACATCCGTTCTACCACGCCATCTTCCGAAAAACTTGACGGAAGACTTTGCATGGTTCAGAACTGCTCCCGACGCTCGGGTGAAATCCCCAAAGATGGCAAGGGACCTTGTCAGGCACGAGTCCTTGCACAACAGCAAGGAAGTGTCGTCGGCGTACTGCGTCATCTTAACACGCAGCCCACCACTTCCAGGGATCAACAAGCCTTCCACCCCTGTGTCTGCCCTAATGGCAGCCCCCAGAGGCTCCATGTACAGAACGAAGAGGAGAGCCGAGAGTGGGCATCCCTGCCTGACCCCAGACGAGAGGTCAAAAACTTCACCTAAGTGACTATTTACACTAACTCGACACCCCGCTCCGACATATAAAGTACGGATCCATCCTATAAACTTCTCCCCAAATCCTAATCTACCTAACACCCTGAATAGAAAAGATCTATTCACGTGATCAAAAGTTTTCGCCTGATCTAGCGCTGCTACCATTAAAGGCAGCCCTCTATCTTCAACCCAAGCGATGGAATCCCTGATCAACTGTAGGTTCCATCTTATAGAGCGGCCCTCTACCCCGCACGTCTGATCCTCGTGGACGACGTAGGGAAGGGCTGTGCGCAACCGGTCTGCTAAAACCTTTGCAAGAATCTTGTAATCTACGCACAGCATGGTCAATGGCCGCCAGTTGCCAAGGTCAGTTGCTTCCCCCTTCTTATAAAAAGTGACAGCACACCAACAGCCATTGATCCCCGGGACCCCGTCTCAAGGATGGCCTTCAAGACTTCGAGAACCACTGGTCCAAGTATACCCCAAAACTTGAGGTAAAACTCAGCCGGCAGCCCATCCATCCCAGGCACCTTCCCTTTTCCCATCCTCCTGGCTCTCAACCTCTTCTAGTGAGATCTGGGCCTCCATCACGTCTCTAATGTCCTCTGGCAACCGCCGGGACAAGTGTTCTAAAAACACATTTCCCTGCTCTACATCTATTTCCCTTTCCTTAAATAAACCTTGGAAATGATCAGTTGTCACCCTGACCATTTCCTCTGGTTTACTTACTATACTACCATTTTCTTCCCTAACTCCATGCATTACCTTCCTACTCTGCCTGGCCCTAACCGACTTAAAGAACATAGCGGAACAAGTCTCATTATGTTCTAGAAAGCCACTATGCGCACGCTCCAGGAAAGCTCGAGCCTTCTGCTCCTGCAGCTCCCTGAGCTGCGCCTTTAGGCTGCGAATCTCTCCCAGTCAATCGACCCGCCGAGGTTGCCTGCCTCGTACTCGAGTTCAATTAACCTTTGGATACGATCCACCTCCCTCCTTTCCTCCCTTTTTTCCTTCTACAATATCCTATTATAAAAGCCCTTATCCTCCCCTTAACTAAATCCCACCACTCTAACACCCCCTCGCACATGGACCGGAGGCCGTCAAGCCTCCGAAAGAAACAAAAAAATGCGTCAACGAAAGCCTGCTCCTCCAGTATATCCCGATCTAACTTCCAGTACCCCCTACCGAAGAGGCAGACTGGCGACCCCACCTGCAGGAACACCCCGTCGTGATCCGTGAAGAAAACAGGCAACAGCCGCCCAGACAACTGACCCAAAGACCTGGATACAAAAATGTAGTCGAGCCTCCGCGCAACCCCCTGGAGTTGCGCCATGTAGGACCGACCATTGCCGGAGTAGTGTGCAGGCCACCATCAACCAGACCATGGCAAGCCATTAGCCCAGAGATGGCACCTGCACTGCTATCACCGCCTACCCCTAAATCTATATTAAAGTCTCCTCCTATCACCAAGTGCCTGTTTGTAACACACAGGGGCGCCAGACAGTCCACCATCTCCCTCCTGTCTGCCGCCACCTGTGGCCCATACACCCCAATTAACCTATATCTAGCTTCTCTAAACTTAACATCTATCCCCAAAACTCTACCCTGCATTATTACAAAAGTGTTCTCTATTTTAACCTCTCTATGCCCACACAAAATCCCTACTCCTGTTGAGTGCACCCCTCCTATGCCCCAAAAAAGATTCCCCCTTATCCCACTCCCTCTTAAATCTACACACATCCCCACCATCCCTCAGGTGAACCTCCTGTAAAAAACAGAAATCAAACCCCACACCCTCTAAATAACAAAAAACCGCCCTCCTTTTAACATTATTCCTTATCCCCCTAACATTTAGACTAAAAAAAAGAAACAGAACTATTCATTTAATTATTAACAACAAATAAAAAATTAAAAACCAAAGAAAAAACAGGAGACTCACCCAATGCTCCCTGGTCCATCTCCACCGGCGGGGACGTCCTCTCCACTCCTGACGCCCCCGTCCTCCATCCCAACCCATGACCCAGGCAGTGTGTTGGGTCCTCCCTCCCCACCCACCATCCCCCTCCCTGTTTGCCTCGGGGCTGCATGTAGGGGACCCCATCTCCTCAAAGAGGAGTTGGGATCCTCTAGCAAACAGCCCACCGACCCCTCACTGGAGTCATCCACTAAAATGCAAGGGGCTGAGGCAAACAGGGAGGACAAACTCTCTTAGCCCCCCTCCCCTCCACACCCCCTCCCTCTCACTTCCTGCCAAACTTCCCCTCTTCTTCCCCTTCTTCTTTGGTGTAGGAGGTAGCGGGGAGACACAACGTCCCATCCCCACTAACCCCCACCAATTCCCTTGTCTCGTCCTCGAGGAAGCTTGGCAGGCTGTCCCCCCACTCCTTCCCCCATCTCCCCCCCATCCCTCCCCTCCCACCTCCACCTCCCTCCTGTCCCCGTCACCTCTTCCACTCCTTCTCGCACCACTGTCCCCTTCTCCCTCCTCTGCTCCTTCCCGTTCTTCCGCCTTCTTTTCTTCTCTCCTTCTTTTTCCTTTTCCATCTTTTCTCTTTCTTTTCGCCTCTTCATTCTTCATTTCTTCCGTCCTTCTCCGTCCTTTCCCTGTGCCATCCGTGCAATCCCATACAATCCGTCCTCTCTTTCCTCCCCCATCCCCGCTCCCCCAGCTGCAGACGCGTATTACCTGTGACGAGCCGGGCAATCACGCCACAGGTGTTCTCTGGAGCCACACCCGTGGCAAGCCTTGGTCTCGTCACACTCCCTGGCCTCATGCTCTTCCGACCCACAAAACCGACATTTCTTGTTACTGCACGAGGCCAGGGTATGGCCGTAGGCCATACAACGCCTGCAGAACGGGGGCTGACGTGCATAGTATAGGGTTCCCCTGTCAGCCCCCAGGGAGAACGTTGCCGGAGGATGGAGATAGCCATCCACACTCTTCGGGGACTCCCTGAGTAACGCCTGGAAGCCTCTCTTCCCATTCCAGAAACCCAGGGAGTCCCTGAGGTACCTCGCTGAGGAGACATTGTCCATGTACCTCCCCAGAAAGGCCCTCACTTCTTCGTCCTTCACGTGCGGATTGTACATGGTTACGGTGACCACCCTGAAGTTGTTTCTTGCCAGGCTGGTCACCGTGTAATGACACAGGGGGACCTTCTTCTTTCCCTTCCGTCACAGTCTTCATAATCTCATTGTGTTTTTCTTCCAAATATAGGGTTACATCAAACCCCTTCTCCATTGGGTTCCCCTGAAGGCATAGAACATCTTTAACCTTCAATTTTAGGTGCCCCATTAGGATGTTCCTCCCGAAGGTTTCTCTCCCCCAAGGCTCCATCTCTTTTCCCCGCCAAGAAAAGCGCACCGTGTTGGCCAGTCCAATCCCCGGAACCGACGGTCCAGATGTACATTGCGCCATCTCCTCACGGACGATGGCGCACCCGTCCCACCACCTCAAACTTATAAACAGGAAGCAAATCAAAAAAGGTGGAGCAACTAAAGGTGTTGACTCCACATCTATCAAGACAACTGGGCCAGACACTCTTAAATAGAACCTGGACCAGCTCAGGTAAAACACCTTCCCACTAACGAGATGGACAAGCCAGCACAGGTGTAACACATACTGACTAACGAGGTGACACCAATCAGTGCTAATGAGCTACACGTGCTAACGAGCTTCATGTGCTAAAGTCCAACCTCAAAACATAAATGGAAAAACCAAAGCCTGTAACACCTTCCCCCTTCATTTGTCAGTTGGTTGCATGAATAAATATGGACAAGTTTGCTCACCACCAACAGAAAACAACTTCCATTTCACATTATAATCAACTACAATGCTTCACCTTCACCAATATAAACAAGAAAAAACACCTATTCCTAAATAATAATAAACAATCGTATTATTTTTTTCTCATTTTTCTTTCTATAGAATCCTAAAACTCACTAGCTTCTAGAACGCTCGTCCCCTTGGAACGAGCCCAAACAAAACTCAAATCAAATTGTATTAGTCACATACAACAGTGAAAAGCTTCCTTACGAGCCCCTAACTAACAGTGCAGTTTCAATACGGGAAAAAAGAAGAGACAAAACTCCAAATAAATTGTGATCATGGTAACACACTGGCAAAACACAAATCTTTTGACTGCCCACCCCAGAGATAATCAGCAACCAAGTTTTCCTTACCACGGACATGTCTGATTTCAAGAGGAAACTCCTGCGATATCCGTAGTAACTTTCCACCTCACTGCAGAGCTTCTCTCTCTCTTTTCAGGGTTCACTCGATAGGCATGTTGTTGTATCGGGGGTCCCCAATATCATGCTCTAGTACATTTGGTTTGGCACATGTGAGAATTAACCCTGATATTCTAAAAACAGGGCAACAATGTCAACATAATTGTACCAAAAATTGTCAGTTGGTAGCATGAATAAATATCACTACCAAATGTTACATGAAATGTAAATATGAAATATTTGATTGCATAGTCATATTTTCAACGTCTTTTCAATGACGTCAATTTGCTTGGTGGGACAGCCCAATGTCAAAACACAGTTTTAACGTGTCCAAATCAATAACCAATATGCAGAAACAGTTTGGGATAAATTGAAAACCTAACATGTGTTATATACACAAACATCTGCCACAATAATCACATTACTTGTATTTTTTAAAAGAAGCTCTTTATAAACTGCACAAGCAACAAACGCTGTTGTTTTGACAAGTAGCAATAAAATACTGATATTGATTAGGGGGGAAATTAGGTTGTAGTGCTGTTGAAACTGACAACAAAAAAAACATGGAAATGGGAGATATATTTTACCTCACTGGTTAGAGGACAACCTACAGAAGACAGTCAGCTGCAGTTGGAGTGATGCATTTAAATGTAGGGAATGCAACACTTATTTGTCATCACACATCGATATCATGCTAAAATCATTTGTGCAAGAGGAGGGAGATTATGTTGCACATCCTGTTAAAACTAACAGCTCAAAAACCACACGGAATCTGGGAGTAATGTGTACATCCCTGGTTAGAGGACAATTTGTAGAAAACAGCTAGCTACATTTTGATTCAAGTGGGTCGCCAACGTGGTAAGTGTAACACAACTCCTAATTGTCCCTAGAATTTCTAAGCAAACAGCTGGAGGCAGGGCTTTCTCCTATAGAGCTCCATTTTTATGGAATGGCCTGCCTACTCATGTGAGACGCAGACTCGGTCTCAACCTTTAAGCCTTTACTGAAGACTCATCTCTTCAGTAGGTCCTATGATTGAGTGTAGTCTGGCCCAGGAGTATGAAGGCGAACGGAAAGGCTCTGGACCAACGAACTGCCCTTGCTGTCTCTGCCTGGCCAGGATGGTAAGTTGGTGGTTGAAGATATCCCTCTAATGGTGTGGGGGCTGTGCTTTGGCAAAGTGGGTGGGGTTATATTCTGCCTGTTTGGCCCTGTCCAGGGGTATCATCGGTCTCCTGACCCCTCCTGTCTCAGCCTCCAGCATTTATGCTGCAGTAGTTTATGTGTCGGGGGTCTAGGGTCAGTTTGTTATATCTGGAGTACTTCTCCAGTCTTATCCGGTGTCCTGTGTGAATTTAAGTATGCTGTCTCTAATTCTGTCTTTCTTTCCCTCTCTCTCTGAGGACCTGAGCCCTAGGACCATGCCTCAGGACTACCTGGCATGATGACTCCTTGCTGTCCCCAGTCCACCTGGCCGTGCTGCTTCTCCAGTTTCAGCTGTTCTGCCGGTGGCTATGGAACCCTGACCTGTTCACCGGACGTCCTACCTGTCCCAGACCTGCTGTTTTCAACTCTCTGGTCATTGCTGGTCATTTATGACCATGCTGGTCATTTTGAACATTTGAACATCTTGGCCATGTTCTGTCATGATTTCCACCCAGCACAGCCAGAAGAGGACTGGCCACCACTCTTAGCCTGGTTCCTCTCTAGGTTTCTTCTTAGGTTTAGGTTTTGGCCTTTCTAGGGAGTTTTTCCTAGCCACTGTGCTTCTACACCTCCATTGCTTGCTGTTTGGGGTTTTAGGCTGGGTTTCTGAACAACACTTTGAGATATCAGCTGATGTAAGAAGGGCTATATAAATACATTTGATCTGAACTCTTATTTTGTTTGTCAATTTTTGTTAAATCACATAAATAGTACTCTTCCATTTCAGAGCCAGGATTTTTCGCCAGGATTTCCCCCAAGGCTAATATCCATATCATGTTGAAATCAATTCATAAGGGGGCAAACGTTTAGGCTTCTACATTGTGACATCATTAAAAAACTCCTACTACAATGTTAAAACATTCTACATTGTGACATTAATTAATTGAAATCATGATACAACTCCTTCATGTATATATTTTCTAATATTCAATCAGAGATCCTTTATCAGATTATCTCTGGTCACAGCTATGAGATTTCTCTCCTGTGTGTGTTCTCTGGTGTAGTGTCAGATATCCAGATTGACTAAAACTCTTCCCACATTGACCACAGCTAAGATTTCTCGCCTGTGTGTATTCTCTGGTGCACTGTCAGAGAGCCAGATGTAGCAAATCTCTTCCCACATTGATCACAGCTATACGATTTCTCTCCTGTGTGTATTCTCTGGTGCACTGTCAGCTCTCCAGATTGACCAAAACTCTTCCCACATTGATCACAGCTATAAGGTTTCTCTCCTGTGTGTATTCTCTGGTGCACTGTCAGATGGTCAGATCTAGGAAAACCCTTCCCACATTCATCACAGCTATACGATTTCTCTCCTGTGTGGATTCTCTGGTGCACTGTCAGATGGTCAGATCTAGGAAAACCCTTCCCACATTGATCACAGCTATATGATTTCTCTCCTGTGTGTATTCTCTGGTGCACTGTCAGAGAGCCAGATGTAGCAAATCTCTTCCCACATTGATCACAGCTACAAGGTTTCTCTCCTGTGTGGATTCTCTGGTGCACTGTCAGAGAGCCAGATGTAGCAAATCTCTTCCCACATTGATCACAGCTAAAAGGTTTCTCTCCTGTGTGTGTTCTCTGGTGCACTGCCAGCTGGTTAGATGTAGCAAATCTCTTCCCACATTGACCACAGCTAAAAGGTTTCTCTCCTGTGTGTGTTATCTGGTGCACTGTCAGATGGTTAGATGTAGCAAATCTCTTCCCACATTGACCACAGCTATAAGATTTCTCTCCTGTGTGTATTCTCTGGTGCACTGTCAGCTCTCCAGATTGACCACAGCTATAAGGTTTCTCTCTTGTGTGGATTCTCTGATGATTTTTAATGACATTAGACAGTATCCATTTGGGTGTTGCTAGTAATAAAGTTACGATTTATTTTTGTATTTCATCTTTATATAACCATGTAGGCCAGTCGAGAACAAGTTCTCATTTACAACTGCGACTTGGCCAAGATAAAGCAGTGCAGTGAGACAAAACAACAGTTACATACACTTTGGATAAACAAAGGTACAGTCAATGATCCAAGATGGCGTAGCAGTCGGACGTGTGTTTTGTCTTGTCCCGTCCTGTATAGTGTAAATATAGTTTTTCCTCTTTTTTTTTCTGTATATATTTCGTACATATTTTAATCTTACTTCCCAACCACAGGCTGAATATACTCTCCTGCAACCCGCATCACCCAATGTGGTACGGATCTGCTTTTTCTATACTTTAGAATCGGAACCCTCATCAGAAACTAGCCGCTAACTAGCTACTAGCTAGCCACTGCTAGCGGTCTTCAACGCTAACTAGGACACCAGCGCGACATCTACCCAAAGCATATCAGACTGCTTTTTCTCTACCACATCTCCGGATTCCTACCGCAAGCTCTGAAGCTTTATACCGGATCATCGTAAATAGCTAGCTGCAATCCAAGTGGCTACTCCTGGCTAACGTCTCTGTCCCAGAGCAAGCACCAGTTAGCCTGGAGCTAGCCTCGAGCTAAGCCCATCTCCCGACTAGCCGAAGAGGTCCAAAAATACCTAATTTGCCAATTGGCCTGGACCCTCTACTGACCCTCTACTGCCGACACGGAGCCCCGCCGATCCATCACGACTGGTCCGCCGACATAATCGTCCGAGGGGGTTTCAACAGGCTTTTCCGCTGCGACATCGCCAAAGATCCATCTGCTGGCCAAGGCCCGCGAGCTTTCTGAATCACTGTATCTCCAGCTCACCGCATGAAGAGGAATAAATAAACAGACTCACCCCATCGCGACGTCCCCCAAAGGTTAACTCTCTAGCCCTCGCTATCTCCCTGCTTGCTAATTCGGCCTGCTAACGGCTAGCTTGTCAAGCTCCGGTCCGCTAACTGCTACCTTGTCTAGCTCGGGCCTACGAACTGTTAGCTTGTTAGCACAGGCCTGCTAACCGTCTGTACCACCGCGTCCCAATCACTCTCTGACCCCATTTATTACATTTATTACATTATCTCTTTTTGATTTTTAATTTGTTTATACCTTCCGGAAACCTGCCTCACCCAATGTGATACGGAATCGCTATTACTTTTACTCTTATTTTTATTTTTATGACACACTCAAGAACCTCCAGACGCTAACCAGCTAACTAGGTACAAGCTAGTTAGTCATTGTTAGTTAAAAAAAAAAAAAAAAACTGGATAACACTCGCCAGCCCAGCCCCCCTGCCCATCCACCGCTGCCCCCTGGACACTGATCTCTTGGCTACATAGCTGACGCACGCTGGACTGTCCATTAATCACGGTACTCCTTTCTGCTTGTTTGTCTTACCTGTCGGCCCCGTTGCCTAGTCAACGCCATTTTACCTGCTGTTTGTTGTGCTAGCGGATTAGCCTCGCCTACTGTTTTTAGCTAGCTTTCCAAATTCAACACCTGTGATTACTGTATGCCTCGCTGTATGTCTCTCTCAGATGTCAATATGCCTTGTATACTGTTGTTCAGGTTAGTTATAATTGTTTTAGTTCACAATGGAGCCCCTAGACCCACTCTGCATACCCCTGTTACCTCCTTTGTCCCACCTCCCACACATGCGGTGACCTCAACCATTACAACCAGCATGTCCAGAGATACAACCTGTCTCATCATCACCCAGTGCCTGGGCTTACCTCCGCTGTACCCGCACCCCACCATACCCCTGTCTGCGCATTATGCCCTGAATATATTCTACCATGCCCAGAAACCTGCTCCTCTTATCCTCTGCCCCCAACGCTCTAGGCGACCAGTTTTGATAGCCTTTAGCCGCACCCTCATACTATTCCTTCTCTGTTCCGCGGGTGATGTGGAGGTAAACCCAGGCCCTGCATGTCCCCAGGTACCCTCATTTGTTGACTTCTGTGATCGAAAAAGCCTTGGTTTTATGCATGTCAACATCAGAAGCCTCCTCCCTAAGTTTGTTTTACTCACTGCTTTAGCACACTCTGCTAACCCTGATGTCCTTGCCGTGTCTGAATCCTGGCTCAGGAAGGCCACCAAAAATTCAGAGATTTCCATACCCAACTATAACATCTTCCGTCAAGATAGAACTACCAAAGAGGGCGGAGTTGCAGTCTACTGCAGAGATAGCCTGCAAAGTAATGTCATACTTTCCAGGTCCATACCCAAACAGTTCGAACTACTAATTTTGAAAATTACCCTCTCCAGAAATAAGTCTCTCACTGTTGCCGCCTGCTACCGGCCACCCTCAGCTCCCAGCTGTGCCCTGGACACCATTTGTGAATTGATCGCCCCCCATCTAGCTTCAGAGTTTGTTCTGTTAGGTGACCTAAACTGGGATATGCTTAACACCCCGGCAGTCCTACAATGTAAGCTAGATGCCCTCAATCTCACTCAAATCATCAAGGAACCCACCAGGTACAACCCTAACTCTGTAAACAAGGGCACCCTCATAGACGTCATCCTGACCAACTGGCCCTCCAAATACACCTCCGCTGTCTTCAACCAGGATCTCAGCGATCACTGCCTCATTGCCTGTATCCGCCACGGAGCCGCAGTCAAACGACCACCCCTCATCACTGTCAAACGCTCCCTAAAACACTTCTGTGAGCAGGCCTTTCTAATCGACCTGGCCCGGGTATCCTGGAAGGACATTGACCTCATCCCGTCAGTTGAGGATGCCTGGTCATTCTTTAAAAGTAACTTCCTCACCATTTTAGATAAGCATGCTCCGTTCAAAAAATGCAGAACCAAGAACAGATACAGCCCTTGGTTCACTCCAGACCTGACTGCCCTCGACCAGCACAAAAACATCCTGTGGCGGACTGCAATAGCATCGAATAGCCCCCGTGATATGCAACTGTTCAGGGAAGTCAGGAACCAATACACGCAGTCAGTCAGGAAAGCTAAGGCCAGCTTCTTCAGGCAGAAGTTTGCATCCTGTAGCTCCAACTCCAAAAAGTTCTGGGACACTGTGAAGTCCATGGAGAACAAGAGCACCTCCTCCCAGCTGCCCACTGCACTGAGGCTAGGTAACACGGTCTCCACCGATAAATCCACGATTATCGAAAGCTTCAATAAGCACTTCTCAACGGCTGGCCATGCCTTCCGCCTGGCTACTCCAACCTCGGCCAACAGCTCCGCCCCCCCGCAGCTCCTCGCCCAAGCCTCTCCAGGTTCTCCTTTACCCAAATCCAGATAGCAGATGTTCTGAAAGAGCTGCAAAACCTAAACCCGTACAAATCAGCTGGGCTTGACAATCTGGACCCTCTATTTCTGAAACTATCTGCCGGCATTGTCGCAACCCCTATTACCAGCCTGTTCAACCTCTCTTTCATATCGTCTGAGATCCCCAAGGATTGGAAAGCTGCCGCAGTCATCCCCCTCTTCAAAGGGGGAGACACCCTGGACCCAAACTGCTATAGACCTATATCCATCCTGCCCTGCCTATCTAAGGTCTTCGAAAGCCAAGTCAACAAACAGGTCACTGACCATCTCGAATCCCACCGTACCTTCTCCGCTGTGCAATCTGGTTTCGAGCCGGTCACGGGTGCACCTCAGCCACGCTCAAGGTACTAAACGATATCATAACCGCCATCGATAAAAGACAGTACTGTGCAGCCGTCTTCATCGGCTCGCCAAAGGCTTTCGACTCTGTCAATCACCATATTCTTATCGGCAGACTCAATAGCCTCGGTTTCTCGGATGACTGCCTTGCCTGGTTCACCAATTACTTTGCAGACAGAGTTCAGTGTGTCAAATCGGAGGGCATGCTGTCCGGTCCTCTGGCAGTCTCTATGGGGGTGCCACAGGGTTCAATTCTCGGGCCGACTCTTTTCTCTGTATATATCAATGATGTTGCTCTTCCTGCGGGCGATTCCCTGATCCACCTCTACGCAGACGACACCATTCTATATACTTTCGGCCCGTCATTGGACACTGTGCTATCTAACCTCCAAACGAGCTTCAATGCCATACAGCACTCCTTCCGTGGCCTCCAACTGCTCTTAAACGCGAGTAAAACCAAATGCATGCTTTTCAACCGATCGCTGCCTGCACCCGCATGCCCGACTAGCATCACCACCCTGGATGGTTCCGACCTTGAATATGTGGACATCTATAAGTACCTAGGTGTCTGGCTAGACTGCAAACTCTCCTTCCAGACTCACATCAAACATCTCCAATCGAAAATCAAATCAAGAGTCGGCTTTCTATTCCGCAACAAAGCCTCCTTCACTCACGCCGCCAAGCTTACCCTAGTAAAACTGACTATCCTACCGATCCTCGATTTCGGCGATGTCATCTACAAAATGGCTTCCAACACTCTACTCAGCAAACTGGATGCAGTCTATCATAGTGCCATCCGTTTTGTCACCAAAGCACCTTATACCACCCACCACTGCGACTTGTATGCTCTAGTCGGCTGGCCCTCGCTACATATTCGTCGCCAGACCCACTGGCTCCAGGTCATCTACAAGTCCATGCTAGGTAAAGCTCCGCCTTATCTCAGTTCACTGGTCACGATGGCAACACCCATCCGTAGCACACGCTCCAGCAGGTGTATCTCACTGATCATCCCTAAAGCCAACACCTCATTTGGCCGCCTTTCGTTCCAGTACTCTGCTGCCTGTGACTGGAACAGACTGCAAAATCGCTGAAGTTGGAGACTTTTATCTCCCTCACCAACTTCAAACATCAGCTATCCGAGCAGCTAACCGATCGCTGCAGCTGTACATAGTCTATTGGTAAATAGCCCACCCATTTTCACCTACCTCATTCCCATACTGTTTTTATACTGTTTTTTAAATTTATTTATTTACTTTTCTGCTCTTTTGCACACCAATATCTCTACCTGTACATGACCATCTGATCATTTATCACCCCAGTGTTAATCTGCAAAATTGTATTATTCGCCTACCTCCTCATGCCTTTTGCACACATTGTATATAGACTGCCCATTTTTTTTTCTACTGTGTTATTGACTTGTTAATTGCTTACTCCATGTGTAACTCTGTGTTGTCTGTTCACACTGCTATGCTTTATCTTGGCCAGGTCGCAGTTGCAAATGAGAACTTGTTCTCAACTAGCCTACCTGGTTAAATAAAGGTGAAATAAATCAAATAAAAAAATAACACAATAGAAAGTCTATATACAGTGTGTGCAAATAGAGTAAGGAGGTAAGGCAATAAATAGGCCATAGTAGCAAAGTAATTACAAATTAACACTGGAGTGATGGATGTGCAGATGTTGATGTGCAAGTAGAAATACTGGTGTGCAAAAGAGCAAAAAAAAGTCAATAAAAACACGGGATGAGGTAGGCAGTTGGAAAAGGGTAACAGGATACTAAACTCTTATAACTCCCTTCAGGGGATCTGACCTGACCTCCTGACCTCAACCCCTCCTCCGCCTAATCCACAGATGTCCATCCGCTTCCCTTATGTCCATCCGCTTCCATTATAGCAATCCTGTGATCTCCTCCCGTCCAGCCAGCACATTCCACAGCCACTCGGTCTTTCTACAGATCTCACTCCTTTATATACTCTGCGTCTGATCTATCATGTCTTTAAAATCTCAATGTTCAAAGTTTAGAATCCAATAATAGTCATAAAGTTACACTCCCTTTCAGTCGGTCAACTTTGGTAAAACATATTATGGGAAAATACAATCATTCCCCATGCCGACCCAAACGGATACTAAATGAAACGGCCCCTGGCAGACCACACAGACCTGACCCCGCAAGATGTGCCACTCCAACTGGAAAAGGTTAGTTTAGTGTTAGTTTAGTATCCTGTTACCCTTTTCCAACTGCCTACCTCATCCCGTGTTTTTATTGACTTTTTTTTGCTCTTTTGCACACCAGTATTTCTACTTGCACATCAACATCTGCACATCCATCACTCCAGTGTTAATTTGTAATTACTTTGCTACTATGGCCTATTTATTGCCTTACCTCCTTACTCTATTTGCACACACTGTATATAGACTTTCTATTGTGTTATTGACTGTACCTTTGTTTATCCCAAGTGTATGTAACTGTTGTTTTGTCTCACTGCACTGCTTTATCTTGGCCAAGTCGCAGTTGTAAATGAGAACTTGTTCTCGACTGGCCTACCTGGTTATATAAAGATGAAATACAAACATAAATCGTAACTTTATTACTAGCAACACCCAAATGGATACTGTCTAATGGCATTAAAAATCATCAGAGAATCCACACAAGAGAGAAACCTTATAGCTGTGGTCAATCTGGAGAGCTGACAGTGCACCAGAGAATACACACAGGAGAGAAATCTTATAGCTGTGATCAATGTGGGAAGAGATTTGCTACATCTAACCATCTGACAGTGCACCAGATAACACACACAGGAGAGAAACCTTATAGCTGTGATCAATGTGGGAAGAGATTTGCTACATCTAACCATCTGACAGTGCACCAGAGAACACACACAGGAGAGAAATATTTTAGCTGTGGTCAATCTGGAGAGCTGACAGTGCACCAGAGAATCCACCCAGGAGAGAAACCTTATAGCTGTGATCAATGTGGGAAGAGATTTGCTACATCTGGCTCTCTGACAGTGCACCAGAGAATACACACAGGAGAGAAATCGTATAGCTGTGATCAATGTGGGAAGGGTTTTCCTAGATCTGACCATCTGACAGTGCACCAGAGAATACACACAGGAGAGAAACCTTATAGCTGTGATCAATGTGGGAAGAGTTTTGGTCAATCTGGAGAGCTGACAGTGCACCAGAGAATACACACAGGAGAGAAATCGTATAGCTGTGATCAATGTGGGAAGAGATTTGCTACATCTGGCTCTCTGACAGTGCACCAGAGAACACACACAGGAGAGAAATCTTATAGCTGTGGTCAATCTGGAGAGCTGACAGTGCACCAGAGAATCCACCCAGGAGAGAAACCTTATAGCTGTGATCAATGTGGGAAGAGATTTGCTACATCTGGCTCTCTGACAGTGCACCAGAGAATACACACAGGAGAGAAATCGTATAGCTGTGATCAATGTGGGAAGGGTTTTCCTAGATCTGACCATCTGACAGTGCACCAGAGAATACACACAGGAGAGAAACCTTATAGCTGTGATCAATGTGGGAAGAGTTTTGGTCAATCTGGAGAGCTGACAGTGCACCAGAGAATACACACAGGAGAGAAATCGTATAGCTGTGATCAATGTTGGAAGAGATTTGCTACATCTGGCTCTCTGACAGTGCACCAGAGAACACACACAGGAGAGAAATCGTATAGCTGTGGTCAATGTGGGAAGGGTTTTGCTTCATCTAACCGTCTGACAGTGCACCAGAGAATACACACAGGCGAGAAATCTTAGCTGTGGTCAATGTGGGAAGAGTTTTAGTCAATCTGGATATCTGACACTACACCAGAGAACACACACAGGAGAGAAATCTCATAGCTGTGACATAGCTGAGATAATCTGATAAAGGATCTCTGATTGAATATTAGAAAATATATACATGAAGGAGTTGTATCATGATTTCAATTAATTAATGTCACAATGTAGAATGTTTTAACATTGTAGTAGGAGTTTTTTAATGATGTCACAATGTAGAAGCCTAAACGTTTGCCCCCTTATGAATTGATTTCAACATGATATGGATATTAGCCTTGGGGGAAATCCTGGCGAAAAATCCCGGCTCTGAAATGGAAGAGTACTATTTATGTGATTTAACAAAAATTGACAAACAAAATAAGAGTTCAGATCAAATGTATTTATATAGCCCTTCTTACATCAGCTGATATCTCAAAGTGTTGTTCAGAAACCCAGCCTAAAACCCCAAACAGCAAGCAATGGAGGTGTAGAAGCACAGTGGCTAGGAAAACTCCCTAGAAAGGCCAAAACCTAAACCTAAGAAGAAACCTAGAGAGGAACCAGGCTAAGAGTGGTGGCCAGTCCTCTTCTGGCTGTGCTGGGTGGAAATCATGACAGAACATGGCCAAGATGTTCAAATGTTCATAAATGACCAGCAATGACCAGAGAGTTGAAAACAGCAGGTCTGGGACAGGTAGGACGTCCGGTGAACAGGTCAGGGTTCCATAGCCACCGGCAGAACAGCTGAAACTGGAGAAGCAGCACGGCCAGGTGGACTGGGGACAGCAAGGAGTCATCATGCCAGGTAGTCCTGAGGCATGGTCCTAGGGCTCAGGTCCTCAGAGAGAGAGGGAAAGAAAGACAGAATTAGAGACAGCATACTTAAATTCACACAGGACACCGGATAAGACTGGAGAAGTACTCCAGATATAACAAACTGACCCTAGACCCCCGACACATAAACTACTGCAGCATAAATGCTGGAGGCTGAGACAGGAGGGGTCAGGAGACCGATGATACCCCTGGACAGGGCCAAACAGGCAGAATATAACCCCACCCACTTTACCAAAACACAGCCCCCACACCATTAGAGGGATATCTTCAACCACCAACTTACCATCCTGGCCAGGCAGAGACAGCAAGGGCGGTTCGTTGGTCCAGAGCCTTTCCGTTCGCCTTCACACTCCTGGGCCAGAATACACTCAATCATAGGACCTACTGAAGAGATGGGTCTTCAGTAAAGACTTAAAGGTTGAGACCGAGTCTGCGTCTCACATGAGTAGGCAGGCCATTCCATAAAAATGGAGCTCTATAGGAGAAAGCCCTGCCTCCAGCTGTTTGCTTAGAAATTCTAGGGACAATTAGGAGTTGTGTTATACTTACCACGTTGGCGACCCACTTGAATTAAAATGTAGCTAGCTGTTTTCTACAAATTGTCCTCTAACCAGGGATGTACACATTACTCCCAGATTCCGTGTGGTTTTTGAGCTGTTAGTTTTAACAGGATGTGCAACATAATCTCCCTCCTCTTGCACAAATTATTTTAGCATGATATCGATGAGTGATGACAAATAAGTGTTGCATTCCCTACATTTAAATGCATCACTCCAACTGCAGCTGACTGTCTTCTGTAGGTTGTCCTCTAACCAGTGAGGTAAAATATATCTCCCATTTCCATGTTTTTTTTGTTGTCAGTTTCAACAGCACTACAACCTAATTTCCCCCCTAATCAATATCAGTATTTTATTGCTACTTGTCAAAACAACAGCGTTTGTTGCTTGTGCAGTTTATAAAGAGCTTCTTTTAAAAAATACAAGTAATGTGATTATTGTGGCAGATGTTTGTGTATATAACACATGTTAGGTTTTCAATTTATCCCAAACTGTTTCTGCATATTGGTTATTGATTTGGACACGTTAAAACTGTGTTTTGACATTGGGCTGTCCCACCAAGCAAATTGACGTCATTGAAAAGACGTTGAAAATATGACTATGCAATCAAATATTTCATATTTACATTTCATGTAACATTTGGTAGTGATATTTATTCATGCAACCAACTGACAATTTTTTGGTACAATTATGTTGACATTGTTGCCCTGTTTTTAGAATATCAGGGTTAATTCTCACATGTGACAAACCAAATGTACTAGAGCATGATATTGGGGCCCCGATACAACAACATGCCTATCGAGTGAACCCTGAAAAGAGAGAGAAGCTCTGCAGTGAGGTGGAAAGTTACTACGGATATCGCAGGAGTTTCCTCTTGAAATCAGACATGTCCGTGGTAAGGAAAACTTGGTTGCTGATTATCTCTGGGGTGGGCAGTCAAAAGATTTGTGTTTTGCCAGTGTGTTACCATGATCACAATTTATTTGGAGTTTTGTCTCTTCTTTTTTCCCGTATTGAAACTGCACTGTTAGTTAGGGGCTCGTAAGGAAGCTTTTCACTGTTGTATGTGACTAATACAATTTGATTTGAGTTTTGTTTGGGCTCGTTCCAAGGGGACGAGCGTTCTAGAAGCTAGTGAGTTTTAGGATTCTATAGAAAGAAAAATGAGAAAAAAATAATACGATTGTTTATTATTTAGGAATAGGTGTTTTTTCTTGTTTATATTGGTGAAGGTGAAGCATTGTAGTTGATTATAATGTGAAATGGAAGTTGTTTTCTGTTGGTGGTGAGCAAACTTGTCCATATTTATTCATGCAACCAACTGACAAATGAAGGGGGAAGGTGTTACAGGCTTTGGTTTTTCCATTTATGTTTTGAGGTTGGACTTTAGCACATGAAGCTCGTTAGCACGTGTAGCTCATTAGCACTGATTGGTGTCACCTCGTTAGTCAGTATGTGTTACACCTGTGCTGGCTTGTCCATCTCGTTAGTGGGAAGGTGTTTTACCTGAGCTGGTCCAGGTTCTATTTAAGAGTGTCTGGCCCAGTTGTCTTGATAGATGTGGAGAGTCAACCTTTAGTTGCTCCACCTTTTTGGTTTACTTCCTGTCTTTAAGTTTGTTGTGGGTTTTTCTTTTGTTTCCCTCTTCTTGGGCAGATTTAGTGGGTCTCATGGTGGGTGTCTTTCATGTCCCAGTTGTTGTTACTAGTCAACTTCCAGTGGACACCCCCATAGTGTCTTTCAGAGCCCCTCCTAAAAAACAAGCTAATATTTTGGGTTGGATATTGCATCCAATTAATATTTCAATCAATGGAATTTCCTTAATGTTCATTAGTCTTTCAGTTGTTAATCTTCTGTTTGTTGTGTACTAAATATTTTTGTTTTTTTCCCTTTTTTTCCTTGTGTTGCATCCATGTCTGAAATGTGCTGTATAAATAAAGCTTGATTTGATTTCAACAAATGAACCCAACGACTGACCAATCAACAGACTCTTGGTCCCTCTTAGTATGAAAAACAGTATCAATCCCACTTTTCCAGCCTGCTGAAGGCGTGGTGGAGTGGTAAACACCACCCCCAGCTCTACCAAGGGATTGAGGTGACCTCCCACAGCTCTGCTTATGTCATGCTCTGTGGCCTTGCCGTTCCATTTCTTGACTGTACCTGCAACACAGAAATAAACATATTTAGTCATATTATATAAAACATAAGTAATGGATATGGAGCGTCTATGGCCTCAGTTACACCTGGCACCTAAATGTGACTTCTGTCATCTGATCACTCCAAACTGCATTAGGTTCAGATCTACCAGGATGGGCCTTTGACAGTCTGGACGCAGTCAGGCCACTGAATATAAATAAGCAATGTAAAGAGGTGGGGTGAATGAGTGGAGAAAAGTACATTCTACACAAATGACCTCCGTAATAGCAAAGAACAAATGTGTGTGCCTGAGGGGAAATTAACTTTCATACAGCCAAAAGGGGTGAGAAATTACACCAATATCAGTGGACAATTGGCACTAATGTAAATAAACATAGATGATGGAACATACTCCCTTATGCTGATGTGATGAACCACTAAGGGGACATAAATATTTACCATCTAAACCATGTGTGACCTCTCACCTCTCTGGCTATAGAAGTGTTCTTCCTAACCAGTCCCTCAACAGCTCTCTGACTGAGCTCCATCCTCACTGGGTCTTCAGAGGAGAGGAAGGCTGAGGAGGGATGGAAGGATAAATGGATCAGTCAGTAAATAAAGTGTAGAGCTGCTGTCTGACAAAATCACTATTTTAGTAGTTCATTAAAGTAAATAAGGCTTTATGACTGCTGAATATGAACTATCAATCACTTAGATTGTGTATTTTCAGGTAGCTATACATCCCTGGCACTTCCCTAGCCCATTGAAGTTGACATTTAAAATGGTTAAGTTAGGGGTTAAGGTTAGGGTTTAGGGTAGGGATGTCCCAAGAATCCAAGATAGCATTGACCATTGTACATTTCTATAATAACAGCTGGGGTTTACTTTCTCACTATTAGATAATGTAATACAATCTTTAAACCCATCAGAAGTGTAGTGCTTACCTCCATGAAAATATTGGTCCATGTTATTTATGGCTGCATTGTCCCAATGTTGACCACTTGTTCCAACTTGTGATGAGAAGGTCTTGATGAAACGATCAAGTCAACATTTTGTTAGACATTTCAGAGATAGCATTAACAATTGTACATGAGACAGTGCTTCCAGATATTGAGGTATCTTCCTTCTGAGGTATGTAAAACAAATCTGGTGTGTGAGTACTCACATGAAAGGTATCCATGATTCTAGATTAAGCCAATCAGGTATGTGATTACCATCCTATGGGTCAGCAATGGAATGATTGCTACACAGCTTTCAGGCGACTTTATGTCTTGGGCCTGGATGAATCATTGAAATACAAGTAATATTGTGAATTTGTGATGAATAATTGCCATTGTAAAATATTCCATCAAAGTTATTTGTTTTGACAGTCAAAACAACTAACGATTAACTTGACTTGAGTAACTTGAGTTGACGGAAGTAGCAACTTTATATTCTGACACTGACTTGTGCAATGCCTAATGCATAATCTATGCATGTTATTGGCTCATCATAGTATATAGCCGAGGGTCTCATAGTCCAAAAACAGCATTGGCCATTGGACTGCTCAGTCAAAACAACTAACTCTTACGCTGACTGGAGTAACTTGAGTTGAACTAAAACATTAAAAGTAGGCTATAGCTTGACGCATATCCTTACAGTGAAAGAAGAGAAAGACTTGGACAAGCGTATCCAAAAGGCCTGTCCAGTCGTGCGTGAAGATACCTTTAGGCAGATAAAAGCGCGGTACGGGTTGAGACACGCTCAGTAATGTGAATCTGTAACACTGATATAAAAGCACGTTTTCATTTATAATTTACACTGTAGAATGACCTGCAAGTCAATCAGAATCTAGTTTTAAACAATACAGTGGGTTCCATGGAACGTCACAAACATATTAGGCCACTTGCGTCACAGATTACAGTCACTGAACATGGGTTTAATAGCTATATTGGCTATATGTACAGTATATGCACATCGTATTGAATTGAGAATACATTTACTGCATCACTGTAATTATGTAGCCTAATCCTATGGGGATCATATGTGAAATGTCAGAATCATGGCACATGAAAACATAATGAAATTGACTGCAGATTATAAAATTCACTGTGACACAATATCCATGTAATTCCAATTAAATTACGTTGAACCAACGTGGAATAAACATTGAATTGATGTATGTGCCCAGTGGGAAGTGATCAATTCGAAATGATTGAATACATACAGTATTACAAAGAAAGAGATACAAAAATTGCTTAGAAAAGCTTGAAAAAGTCTCATTTCCCGGACCACTCAAAAAGTCAAATGTATGTACGCATTACTGTACATCGCTTTGGATGAAAGCGTCTGCTTTCAAATCCCTGACTCTCACACATATTTACAATCTCGCAATGTTTCTTTCTGGCGCTTTCACATTTGCGGGATTTTGTGAAGTAAATGATGTGCAGGAGAGCTCCATGAAATCAGTGACATGGTCAAGATGGCGACATGAAAAGGTGGAACATTTCTAGCTGAGGAACAATTTTAGGGTTTTCTGATAAAGTTTATAGTTTTAGACTGCAGTTGGAATTTGTTTTTCGTTTTCACAAAAAATGATATCTAACCATACAATGAATAATTTTGTAATTTATCAAACCATTGTCATATTTTTGATGATTTCCAAAGAACAAGCTAGCTATCGAAAAGTGTCAGCGTGTGCCGTTAACGTCTTCATAGCTAGTAGCATGTAATCAGGACCAAACTGTTGCTGAGATAATGGATGTTGAAACTTCCAAGGAGAAAAGAGGCATTGTTGAAACTCACTCATATTCTTGCAGTGTAAAAAAAGGGGGGTGAATGCGATTCATACCCGAATACCCCAACCAAGGAGCAACTTCCAAAGAAGCTGAGAAGTGAACCATCAATGAGCCATATTCCTTGGGTTATTCGTGGGTGATTGTCTATGTGATGTTGCATGTTTACACTCAATTAGTATTTGGTAGCATGTAAACTTCTGACCCACTGGGAATGTGATGAAAGAAATAAAAGCTGAAATAAATCATTCTCTCTACTATTATTCTGACATTTCACATTCTTAAAATAAAGTGATGATTCTAACTGACCTAAGAGGGATTTTTTACTAGGATTAAATGTCAGGAATTGTGAAAAACTTAGTTTAAATGTATTTGGCTAAGGTGTATGTAAACATCAGACTTCAACTGTACCTAGAAGTGCACACTATTCTTATTATTTTGTAATGTATCTTAAAAGTATAGTCAACTATACAACTTCTACTACTACACTTTATATCATCCAATAATATATAATGAAAAATGAAAAACACTCAACATGAAACATTAATGCAATTATGTTCATTTCAAATATTTATTTTGAAATATAGATTAGGTGCTCTTCTTTTTATAGCAGGAAGTAAAGGGACTGGACAAGGCTTTGCCTATAGCTGAAAACATCCTGGAAATGAGCGAACGCTTCCTTGGTTTCTTCTTGGTGGAGCACACACTCTCTGTTCGGCAGGATTCTTGATCATTGACAATTTCTGGAAAAAAATGTAAACATAACATTTTCTTTTACTGACCCTAGTTAGTGTGAAGAATTAGTATTGCATTATTATTATTTAAATTGTAATATTCTACATCATTTACAAATGTAGGGCGGCAGGTAGCCTAGCAGTCTCAATCCGCCTATTTAACGCAGAAGTGTTACATAGGCCCCCCAAGGGCTTAGACTGTTTAGTGCCAAAAAGTGGATAAAAACATGCAAAAAATATATATACATATAAATATATTCGTCAACTTCTATCTCTCAGATTTAGGACAGACACTTCAGTTCCATGTAGTGAATCTGTTGTTCAATGTGTTTGTATGGGCAAATAGCAGTAAGGCCGATACAAACCCCTCGGCCTAAACAGGGCTTAGACTCTTGTGGGTTAAAAAGCATGATCATTACAAAGGTGCAACTCGTGCTGGGGACAATAAAAGGCCACGCTAAAATGTGCAGTTTTGTCACACCACACAATGCCACAGATGTCTCTGAGACAGACTGAGAAAAATAGAAGCAAGGATAAACGCTGGTTGACTAGTTTTGAGGGAGCGTGCAATTGGCATGCTGTCCACCAGAGCTGTGGCCGGAGAATTGAATGTTTATTTCCTTACCATAAGCCGCCTTCAATGTCGTTTTAGAATATTTGGCGGTATGTCCAACCGGCCTCACAACCACAGACCACGTATATGGCGTCGTGTTGGCTGTAGGGTTATGGTGTGGGCAGGCATAAGCTACGGACAACGAACACAATTGCATTTTATCAATGGCAATTTGAATGCACAGAGATACCGTCACGAGATCCTTAGGCCCATTGTCGTGCCATTCATCCACCGCCATCACCTCATGTTTCAGCATGATAATGCATGGCCCCATGTCGAAAGGCCTGCATACTCACCAGACATGTCACCCATTTAGCATGTTTGTGATGCTCTGGATTGATGTGTACAACAGCGTGTTCCAGTTCCCACCAATATTCAACAACTTTGCACAGCTATTGAAGAGGAGTGGGACAACATTCCATAGGCCACAATCCACAGCCTGATCAACTCTACGCGAAGGAGAAGTGTCACGCTGCATGAGGCAAATGGTGGTCATACCAGACACCGACTGGTTTTCTGATCCACGCCCCCTACCTTTTCTTTAAGGTAACTGTGACGAACAGATGCATATCTGTATTCCCAGTCATGTGAAATCCATAGATAAGGGGCTAACGAACGTATTTCAATTGACTGATTTCCATATATGAATTGTAACTCAATAAGATCTTTGAAATTGTTGCATGTTGCGGTTATATTTTTGTTCAGTACACATTTGAGTGTATTGACTTACCTGTTTCACTACCGGCAGGGGTCTGGTTCTGGGAAGGTGTTGGAGTGCAGTGGTTCTTCTTGTTGACCTTCTTTGTACACTGGGTAACAGACAGTCATTTCAGCAGTAGGAGAAATTGCACACAAAAGGTATCAGTGTTTACCATCATACTGTATGTAATGAATACAAATCATCTTTATAATTTGTATTTTGATGACATATGTACCTTTGGGTGGAGTCCACAGAGAGCGCTGAATCTTCCTCTCTTCTTTTCCTTTCTACCAGTTGTTGGAAGCCCATAATTACCTACCTCGTCACTGCCAAGGTCATTGTTTGATGACAACTGGGTATTGGAGGGAGGTGAAGAGCTAGCCTCATTGCATTTAGTTAGTAGTTCCCTAGTTAATGATTTGACCAGGGCATCGTCAAATGCATAATCCGTTGACTTCATTGCAACCTGGAGCATCTTCTCTGACCCGAATTCTTGAAGAAGCCCCTTGTAGACAGCCTTGAAAATCTTTTTGATTTTCAGATTCTGGGGTAGGCTTGAGTTGGTTCAAGGCCTGAGGTGCCACAGAACTCAGACAGAATCCTCTTTGTGAGAACTCTTGATGTTTCACCAATGTCAGAGGATTCCAGTAATGTGATAGGGGTGATCATTGACAGCAGTCTAACAATCAGTAAAAGTACCAAAGAGGTGTAGTCATTGCTAGTGGAGTCAAATGATGCATGTGTATCAGAGTCCATGGCTGATGGAGTTGATGGATGCACAGAGACACTAGACATCTCCAGATCTTTGTTGTCCATCTTGGATTCCACCTCTCCTAAAACTTGATAATCCACAGTTCCACCGTTGTGTGTGCTGTTGCCAGACAGAGAGGGTCTAGGCAATGATTTGGCACTAGACTGACGGCTAGTGGTCATGAGAGCCGGTCTGTCAGAGTCAAGTGTTCCAGCATCAGTTGGGGACAACCCATTGATTATGTTCATCAACTCTGATAATTCTTCTGATGAATTGGAGGCCACAGAACAGGTATACATGACCTGATTGACCATTATATTGGTGAAAAGGCTCTCTGTGTCACAGTAAACCTGTGAGGAACTAATGGAGATGGCAGAAGAGCTCGGGATAAGCTGACTTGTTTCCTGCAGAGAACCATCAGAGATGATAGTTTGGCAGAAATCTGATCCTTGTGATGGTGGAGGAAGCCAGAAGACAATCTGCTGTAGCAGACGTTTTATTGACTCCGTAGCAAAGGAATACACAAGGTCAGATGGAAACTCCTGGATTCTTCAGAAGCATTCAATTCTGTCTTCAGCTTCAAAAGAATAGAGTCAGACACGCTCTTGCCAGCTGGCACAAAAAGAGCCTGGGGGGTGTTGTGACTTTTTATGAGCTCATAAACTTTGTCAGTGAGCTCATGTGAGAAGTTCTGAAGACCGTCCCTGGGGCTGAGTCTCGCAAGTCTTCTTGTAAAAGAAGTGACATCATCTGCAGTGGCTATGTGTTCCGTATCTTCTCTTGGAATGACCTCCATAACAGTGTCAACTATGGCAGAGATGGTTTGCCTTGTGTAATTTGTTGACCCTTGTGAATGAGTTGAGGAGTCACTCATATCAATGACCGAACTCCTAATGATAGGACAATAGATTTCAACAGGCCACTCATTGGGGACTGGAGTGCCTGGAAGAGAATTTGTAAAATCACTCTGGGACCCTCTGGTCATGGCAGAGGTGATGGAAAGGGAGGACTTTGAGGAGGATGGCCGGTGTATCTCGTGTCCATCAGTTCTCACCATGTCAACATCCTCCAACATGGAGCCCACGATGGAACGAGTCAAGAGGCCTTTCTCTGAGGTGCTCATCCTCTCTGACATAGACACTCTCCTCTGGATTGTCATCAAAGTCTGACTAATTAAGGCTTTGGAATAATTTACCATGCTGGTCTGGCTGCCTTCATGTTCACTGTAAGTCATTTGTGTAGAAGTAGCTGTTCTGCATATGGATTCGGCATGTTTGGGGGCCTCAACCACATTGTCTAGGAGTACCGGTTGTTGCTGGGCAAAAAAATCCTTGACCTTGATGAACACATTGTTGAACAGGTTAACAGTGCCTGGCCAAATGAACTTTCCTTTCACATTGACCCCGTTGTGAACACTGACAGGAAGGGTTGAAGCTGACAGGGATCTCTCTAACTGGCCAGACACTGAAGCATCAGACATTTTAGTCATCTGGGTGAAGCTATTAAGGTCTTTAGTGATGCTTATGACGATGTTGGATGCTGCAGAATTGGTGTGTAGAGAAGAGGTGAACAAAGGTGGAGTTCCACGGTTCTGAAGGATTTTGACATCTCTATCATCACCATCATTACTGGACTCTGCACTTCTACCATCAAGGCTGGTATTTACAATGCCAATCAACCCTGATTGGAGGATCCCAGCAGCCAAATGTGAGGCTTTAGTTTGAAACTCATCAGTACATAGTTTGTCAAAGGCTGTGGATTTAAGACTTCTAGAGGATGCTTCCTCTTCATCATTGTTGATCTCACCATGCAAATTGTCCTGTGTATTGACAGCATAGTCATCAACAGATAAATATGATTTGGAGGCGGCAAGGACGTCAATCTGAGAAACAACGGCATCCAAAAGCTTGGACATGTCTTCTGTATCTCCTTTTAGGCTAGAGAGGCATTTCTCCATGGATTCCTCAGAGTGATACACAGTGAGGATCTGACTAATGACCTCCTTGGTACAGGTTTGAAGGTCCGCTTGGATTTCAGGAGAATCACTATTACAAGTCACCTGAGAATCTAAACTTTCACTAGGAGCCTGTTTGAGAGTCTCATCATGTATTGGTGTAACACCATCGATGACCTTTACAGAGTCTTGGCAGGTAGTGAGAAACCGCCTCAGCATTTCTCGAAATCTATGATATATAATACGAGCAGCAGAAAGGGTGCTCACTTTTGAAATTCTGAGAATTTCAGATTCATGTGCCTGCATGGACTGAACAATAGTCTCCACATCTGTTACAAAAGTGTCCAGTAATTTAGATGCTTCAGATTCTCCCAGTAAGCTGTTTGTAAAAGGGTTGACAGATCTCAGAGCTTCACTCACTGCCTTTCTAGCCTTTGTCTGGAAAGACACACTGGAGAGTTTCTTTATATTTATAACTGGAAGACTCTGGGTAGATTCACTGTTGGTGGTGCTGTCCTGCATACCAAGTGGAAAAGTGAGATGGGAGAGACATTGTTCACTGTCTAACAACTCAGATGGTGAGGCGGAACAAGAACTGGTGAAATCATTCAAGTCAGACATGATGCCATCCACAAATAGAATGGCCTCCAGAGACTCTTCAGAATCACACTCTCCAACAGAAGATGAGAACTTCTCCATCAACTCAGTCTTATACAAGACTATAACCTGGCTGGCAATCGCTTTTGTGGTGTCAAGGAGGACTTGGTCTTGCAAATACTTTTTGAGAGCCAAGAAAGGTTTTGGGGTCTCACTTTGTCCTTTTGTTCATTCATAGATGAGGGGGTTATTAAAAGTGGTTTACAAGAAATGGAGTCGGATGTGTCAGCCTCACCATTACTGGAATGACTGACGTCCAGGCACAAAGTTGGAACCATTGTGAAATAATCTTTTGTGCTCTCCACAAATGTACTTGCGAGATCCCCTTTTTCTGGAGAGGTAAGAATCCTCTTCAGCGTATTTTTCATGTCGTAGTAACAGCCAACAGTGTAAGACCAGATCTTACTCTGATGGTTTTCAAGAAGGATCTGCTCACTCTGTGCAGGAGAGCAGGATGCCCTGATAAACTGGGTAAGATTGTCCATGTCTGAAACAAAGGTACTTACCAACTCAGAGGCCTCAGGCTCAATCATAAGGTCTCTGATCTCACCAATCCTAGGAGTTTGACTAGATGATGTAGTGCCAGAACAACATGATGTACAACCCTGAATCTTTTAACAATCTCCCGGATCGATTCAGTGGCCTTGGTCTGAAACTCCTCAGTGAGTAGTCTGTCCATACTTTGTGTTGACAGACGAAGACTAGATTTGGCACCTTTGATATTGAGGTTGCTCTCTCCTTGTTTTAGCATCTCCTCAGGACTTTTACAAGCTTCAAGCATCTTCATATGGTCAGCGACAACACAAAGCAGTTCCCTCTTGTCGGGATAATTTTCCTCCTTATTGCTGAAGTTCAAAACAGTGCCACTGAGGGCTGTCATGACCTGTCCTGTTAAATGTGTCATATCCACCTCAACTCCATCCTCTCTGAGAACAACACTCTGCTCAACACTCTTCCCATTAATGTACATCTGAAGTAGGTTGGAAACGCCAGACACCATCTCCTCAACCACCTTGGTGTTGGAGACACCACCACTGGCAAAAATGACAGGGGACATTCGCCCAGAGACGGGAGTTTGGATGGCCACAGAGATTATGGAATTGACCTTCTTTGACACTTCTCCAACAATAACCCGGGATAGACTTTGAGTGTCTACCTGGCCCTCTCTTTGGATACAGAGGACATTGTTCAGCGACTCTTTGAAGGAATCCTGGACACCAGTGAGGAGACTGTCCTCAGTGATCCCAAAAAAGTCACTGAGTGGCTCAGATGATATCGACTCACCATCTCCCTGAGTATTTGGCAACACTGTCTGAGACCTTTGAGAATACAAAGCAAACAATACAGCATTCCATATTCAATAGTAGACACGGTAGTGACATTAATGCATAATTCAATAATCAGTTAAACTGGTCATGAAGAGTAAACTGTTATACAGATAACAAAACATATTTTCACAAAATGGGTTATGAATAGTTAGGTGAAACTGGTTTCTTTAGGAATGACTGAACATACCCATTACGAGAGGAGCTTGATTTGGCCGTGCAAGACCTTGAGGATTTGCTGCTGCCTCTCTTGCGAACCTTCAGGTTTGTGCTAGAGGATCTCTCTGATTCTGTCAGAGACTTGCCGGATACTGGAGACACATGGCTGTATATCCGTACAAAACGGAAAATTGCAGGGATGATGACCTCCAGGATGGCCTCAGATACAAACCGCACAATCTCCAGGCACATCTCTGCAAGCAATGCCCTCATCACCTGTAGGACCGAAACAGTGTAGGTAGATTACTCATAGCCGGGCTCTGAAACCAAGCTCCTCGAAGAGATACCAACAATCTCACATATGTTCATGAGAATCATGAAAGTGGCATACATTGGAAAGCATGAAAAGCAGTAGGCTACTAAAAAGCTATTTGAATGTAACTGTTTGTGATAATGTGGAGGATACTGTAGATAGATAAAAGGTTTGTATCTAATTTTCTTGAAACATCTATTAATATATCTATGAATCATTGTCAGGGTTATTAAGGGACTTACAGGGTCCATCCTGCCAATGCTTAACTGCCTCCATTGCCTATAGGAGATAATTAGATGTTTTTAGCACCAAAAAGCACACCAACACACATACAATTTATAAAATCCTCCAGATGACATTGCATTCAAATACTACAATAGAAGTTTGGACATACTCCTCAGTAAGTTTTTCCAGAAAACGGATGATAATCGGGTTGAAAGCATCCGGATCGATTGGCGGGAGGTCAAGAGCCCTGGTCTGACAGGCCCTGGAGACACACTCACTTAGGATCTTTTCATTAGATTGTCCCTGGTGAGATGTCCCCTGAACTGTCATCCCAGAAAATTCCACAGATGTAGAGGGACCTGTGTCCAAAGCAGCATTCACCAAGGTAAAGAAGTCAGAAAACATGTAACCTTCTGAGGCAAGTATGTATTAGCTAATTTTGTGTACTTTGTGAAGTTAAGTACCCAAGAAAGTATAACATGTGCACTCTGCTATTAGTCCTCTGCTCAATAGATGTCCATACTAAATTACATTAACATGCAAAAGGATTACATTCAGTGAAATTAGAGTTTAATTTATGACCTGCATCTGTATCAGTGATCTGCTCCACTTTGTTTCTCTTGGTCCTCTTGGTCTAAAAAGACAATACAGTCAATGATATACACGTAGATACTGTATGAAGCCATTCCAATACAGCCCTTTGAGTAGAGCAAGGGTAAGACTGATTGTAGGGCTGTCCCCAACAAAAAAATATCTTTGTCGACCGAGAGTCATCCTGTTCTAATGTATTTTTCCATATCAGACACACCCTATGTGTTTGAATACAATCACCTACATAGGCACTGAGCTTGTCTGATGCTTTGAGCACACTGTTTGATTAAATAATTAAGACACACAAATGACTCAAGAAAGAGCCTGATGGTGACACTGTATTAAAATAAATGACAGCGAGTGCCTGTGTGACAGGCGCACGTTGTCTCGCTCTCCTCCCTACTGCAGCGAAAAGGCACCACATAACAGCAAGTGTTTATTGTGCTGTCCATGCTGAAGACGCAACATCATTTCAGCCATTTAGTTTCTTCCTTACAGTTCTGGAAACTTCTTCTTTACAGTTCTGGAAACTTTAGAGTGTTTTCTATCCTAATCTGACAATTATATGCATATTCTAGTTTCTGGGGCTGAGAAATAGGCCGTTTCAAATTGGTACGTTTTTTAGCCAAAAACGGAAATAATGCCCCCTATGCGCGAAAGGTTAAGCAAATGTTAAGCAATACCAGTCTGTTCTAACGACTAAAAATGATAAAGCCATTATTACAACATAGCAAAGATTAAAAACAGCCGAATCTGTGAGCTTAATTCAACATTTTGCCAGTGCATGAGGCTTGGTGCTCTATTAAACAAATACTCAAACAGGCAACAGAACCTATATCTGTCTTACTCCTGAATATATGTATACAGTACCAGTCAAAAGTTTGGACACACCTACTCATTCAAGGCTTTTCTTTATTTGTACTATTTTATACATTGTAGAATAGTAGTGAAGACATCAACACTATGAAATAACACATGGAATCATGGAGGTACCAAAAAGTGTTAAACAAATCAAAATATATTTAATATTTGAGATTCTTCAAAGTAGCCATCCTTTGCCTTGATGGCAGCTTTGCACACTCTTGGCAGTCTCTCAACCAGCTTCACCTGGAATGCTTTTCCAACAGTCTTGAAGGAGTTCCCACATATGCTGAGAATTTATTGGTTGTTTTTCCTTCACTCTGTGGTCCAATTCATCCCAAAACATCTCAATTGGGTTGAGGGTGGGTGATTGTGGATGTCAGGTCATCTGATGCAGCCCTCCATCACTCTCCTTCTTTGTCAAATAGCCCTTACACAGCCTGGAGACGTAAACCAGATGGGATGGCGTATCACTGCAGAATACTATGATAGCCATGCTGGTGAAGTGTGCCTTGAATTCTAAATAAATCACAGACAGTGTCACCAACAAAGCGCCCTGAAATTATCACACCTCCTCCATGCTTCATGGTGGGAACCACACATGCGGAGATCATCTGTACACTACTCTCACAAAGACATTGTTGGAATTTGGACTTATCAGACCAAAGGACAGATTTCCACCAGTCTAATGTCCATTGCTCGTGTTTCTTGGCCCAAGCAAGTCTCTTCTTCTTATTGGTGTCCTTTAGTAGTGCTTTCTTCGCAGCAATTTGACCATGAAGGCCTGATTCATGCAGTCTCCTCTGAACAGTTGATGTTGAGATGTGTCTGTGACTTGAACTCTGAGAAGCATTTATTTGGGCTGCAATGTGAGGTGCAGTTAACTCTAATGAACTTACCTCTGCAGCCGAGTTAACTCTGTCTTCCTTTCCTGTGGCGGTCCTCATGAGAGCCAGTTTCATCATAGCGCTTGATGGTTTTTGCATGGTTTTTGATGAAAAGTTCAAAGTTCTTGAAATTTTCGGATTGACTGATCTTCATGTCTTAAAGTAATGACGGACTGTTGTTTTATCTTTGCTTATTTGAGCTGTTCTTGCCATAATATGGACTTGGTCTTTTACCAAATAGGGCTATCTTCTGTATACCAACCCTACCTTGTCACAACACAACTGATTGGCTCAAATGCATTAAGAAGGAAAGAAATTCCTTTACTTAATTTTTAACAAGGCACACATGTTAATTTATGAAATGCATTCCAGGTGACTACCTCATGAAGCTGGTTGAGAAAATGCCAAGAGTGTGCAAAGCTGTCATCAAGGCAAAGGGTGACTACTTTGAAGAACCCTTTTGACTGGTAATATATATATGGATGATTTACAAAGCCAGGCACATTTAACAATTAGGCTATTGATTATAGACCTAATTTAGTTGGGTTTTCCTCTCTCCTCAATTTTCTTAGACAATTAGGCTAAGGCAAGGGCTGTTTCCCCGTCTCTGCTGCTGCCTCTCTTCAGCATTGTTCTCAATCCCAATATGCTGGTTAACTTTGCTATTATGCACATAGCAACATAGGAAAGGGCGGCAATTCTACGGAGCACTGAAGATTATGTTTCAGAACCACGGACAGCGACCGTATCCAATGCAGGAGAAAGCGCATTTGTTGTAAAATAATATTTGATTTATTAGTGTTGCACCATTATTTTTTACATAATATAACCATATACAATGTCAGTATCACGTATTAGCGTGATGGACTGTGCCCTCCCTGTGGCCTCGGCAATGGATTAGTCAACTGAGACAGGCGTCCATGTGCACCATGAAGAAAAAAAACTTTTGCGACTGCTCGAATTAAGAAATCCCAGTCAACCAATAGCCTATTGACCAAACTGTCGACCAAATGGGGTCAGCCCTAGATTTACTATTGGGAGATAAAAGGGTATTGCATGGGCAATTTACCTTCCTCAGAACAACATGCTGTAGGGGCAGGTTATAGATATGAAAGATATCACAAATATCCACATCTCTGCTCAATCTATTCCCTTACCTTGACTTTATTTCTCTTCACGGCATCCTGCTCCATCCGAGGCAGGGGATCCTTCTTCACCTTATCCTCATCTTCATCACTCTGATTATCAACAAAATCTCTCTCAGCTGCATCAGTATCAGTGCTCTGTTCAACTGTGGACCTGTTGGCACTGGTCCTCCTCTTGGTCTAAAAAGACAATACAGTCAATGACATACTGTATGTTGCCGTTGCTATACAGGCCTTTGAGAGGAGCTACAGTAAACAATTGGTGATTGAATATTAAGAGATAGAAGTCTGTTGTAAGGACAATTTACCCTCCAACCTCACAACAACACGTTATATGGCATATTGGACATGTTTAAAGTGTGGACAGGTAAGAACCCAGATTTCCCTTTCTCTCCTCAGTCTATTCTCTCACCTTAACTTTTCTCCTTGTCACAGCCTTCAGCTCGATCTGAGGCAGGGGATCCTTCACTTCACTATCTTCTGGATAGTTTAAACCCAGGATATCATTCTTCATTTTCTGGACTTGACCTTCCAAACTTTGATGATCATGTGGATCATCTTCGTTTAAACTCTGGAAGAAATTAGACCATTCTTTAAATGCTCATGGATATGGACAATATACCACAGCTAAGAGCTGTTCTTACACATGACACAATGCACAGTTATTATAAACTGGTTACCAACTTAATTAGTAAAGTACAAATAAATGTTTTCTCATACCCATGGTATACGCTCTGATATACCACAGCTTTCAGCCAATCAGCATTCAGGGCTCAAAACACCCAGTTTATAATTGCCAATATATAAAACATTTTACAGAACAGGTTTTCGCTATAATACACATAGATCCTATTGCCTGATATCAAGATTCGTAAATAATGCGTTATGGAGTGACCTAGTATTATAATAATTTAGGTATAATTATGATAAATAGCCTACTGCTGTTGTCTTTGCAAGGATCATATTTCAAATGAAATCAAATGTATTTATATAGCCCTTTGTACATCAGCTGATATCTCAAAGTGCTGTACAGAAACCCAGCCTAAAACCCCAATCAGCAAGCAACGCAGGTGTAGAAGCACGGTTTGATGTATAACAAGTCCCATAGGTTATACATTTTTTACAATATTAAAAATGATAATATTAGCGCCACATTAACGTTAGCCCACACCGCCACCCAGCTGCCACTACTTGCGGCTCCCCTGTCGGCATGTCCTGTAAACCCTGTGGTTCCTGCCGCAGCATAAAAAAAAGACGGTGCAGCGGTTCCTGCACCACTGCATGGGGCTTCTCTGTTAGCAATTCATAGGCTTACCTTATTATCCTCCATGGTTAAAGTCTATGGCTGGAGCCTATGTTCCCATCATGTAAAACTTTACCAAGTGATTACCAAAGAGATAAACTATCGCATTTTATACGGTAACTCAGCCAACGTCATAATGTGAATGCACTTTTACGCAATAAAACAACTTCAGGGATGATCTGTCAATCAATGCAATCAGCGACGCAATACTGGATCCCCATACCACTAAAAAGACCACTCAAAACAATAAATACTGGTGTATTAGCTACGTTTCCGTTTTTTTGTACAATAATATGATGAAAAAACAAATAAATAAATATAGTTTTAAATAAACGAGGACAGAAGCATGCCATGTGTTGTTGGGTCAGAGGCGAAGGGTCAAAGTTGAAATGAGAAAAGATGGTGGGCAGAAAGACGTTCACCTTGGTGGCAGCAAAATAAACTTCAGAGAGCCAGTTATTAAAAATGATTCCAACTACATCGTAGCTGACATGAGCTAAACCTGAATTAACTGTATGTCACAAGTATGGCATGGATGCCAACTGTAGCCCTGGCTAGCTACTGTGGCTAGCACGTTAGCTAACGTGTTACTGTATAGCTACAACACAAGTATTCTAATCTTGAGAGAAACGTAACGTTGGATATTGTTGTCTGTGGTCCTGTAGCTCAGTTGGTACAGCATGGCGCTTGCTACGCAAGAATTATGGGTTCGATTCCCGGGAGCACCCATATGTATACGTGCATGGCCATTGCTTTGTCCCGCAATGAACTATTGTTTATACAGACGACTCGTTGCAGAAGCTTCCGTACATCGTCCTTGATCAACCAACTCAAAGGAAAATAGCGTTTCCACTTAACAGCTGCATATTCAGTATCTCTAGGATCAATACTTTGCGGTACGAAGCAAGCGTGATCGTAGCTAAATCGCTTTGGGTAAAAGTTATTACTAAATGGCTTATACACTGAACCAGTGCAGTGGTGGAAAAAGTACCCAATTGTCATACTTGCCTGAGTCATTTTCTATTAAGTTATTTTTTACTTTTACTCAAGTTAAAGTCACCCAGTAAAATACTAGAGTAATAGTCTAAAAGTATTTGGTTTTAAATATACTTAAGTATCAAAAATATAATTCGATAAAATATACTTATAAACCTATAAATAATTTCAAATTCCTTATATTAATAAGCAAACCAGACGGGACCATATTATTTTCTTTTTATTTCATTTATGGATAGCCAGGGGCTCCAACACTGACATCATTTACTAATTAAGCAGATATATATTAGAATGTTAGATTACAACATTGTGCAAGGTTATTGTCCATTGTGCCAATGAAGCTGTTCTTATGCCACACCCTCGGGAGTGTGGTGTCAGGAAAATAACCTCACGCTCAACGTCAACAAAACAAAGGAGATGATCGTGGACTTCAGGAAACAGCAGAGGGAGCACCCACCCTATCCAAGGACAGTAGTGGAGAAGTTGAAAGTTTTAAGTTCCTCGGCGTACACATCACGGACAAATTGAAATGGTCCACCCACACTGACCGCATGGTGAAGAAGGCACAACAGCGCCTCTTCAACCTCAGGAGGCTGAAGAAATTTGGCTTGTCACCAAAAACGGTCACAAACTTTTACAGATGCACAATCGAGAGCATCCTGTCAGGCTGTATCACCGCCTGGTACAGCAACTGCACAACGCATCACCGGGGGAAAATTACCTGCCCTCCAGGACACCTACACCACCTGATGTCACAGGAAGGCCATAAAGATCATCAAGGACAACAACCACCCGAGCCACTGCCTGTTCACCCTGCTATCATCCAGAAGGCGAGGTCAGTACAGGTGCATCAAAGCTGGGACCGAGAGACTGAAAAACAGCTTCTATCTCAAGGCCATCAGACTGTTAACCAGCCATCACTAACATAGAGAGGCTGCTGCCAACATACTGACTCAATCTCTAGCCACTTTAATAATACAATATTGGATGTAATAAATGCATCGCTAGTCACTTTAAACAATGCCACTTTATATAATGTTTACATACCCTATATTACTCATATCATATGTATATACTGTACTCTATACCATCAACTGCATCTTGCCGTTCTGTACCATCACTCATCCATATATTTATATGTACATATTCTTATTCATTCCTTTACACTTGTGTGCAGCATGATTTCAACAAGCACTTCACCTGTCATTGCAATACAATTCTAACCAGGCCTCTACACAGACAGCAGTAGAGCTAAGTATTGCTTTCCCCCCCAAAAAACACAAAGTTCTACGATACAAATACCCAGTGTTTTTCATCCAAACCATGAAACAGTGTTTTTACTATGAGGAGAAAACTAAGACACCAAAACCAGTTTGACTTAGGGTAATATATTAACATTACAGTTTGATCCGGTTAAGATCTGAAGAGTTCAAAAGAAGGTTGAATGTTAAATGCAATGATATACATTCTCAATAAGTTAACACTGTAGGCTGTTGGTGTGTATAGCGTATTAGACTTGGAGGGCTATAGTTGTTTTCTCCAAGGCACAGGTATGGAACAAAACATGCAAGGAGGACTAAAATTAACTTCCAAAAATCAAGGAAGTGGGATTCAAACACATGTATTAAATCATACAAAAATATGCATGCCAGAGGGACCATTTGAAACTAAATAGTAAAATAATTTCTTTGTGGGAAACATTACATACATTTTTGTGTGAAATCATAAAAATCTGCCATTTCAATGAAAATACAGTACTACATTCAAAACCCCATCTCGTAGAATTTGATTGGAGAGTAGAAAGGTTCATGTTCCCTTAAATAGTTCAAGTAAGCCCCATAACTTCCTCCAGTAGCCTCTAACATCAACCTCCAAACTCCAAACTGCAGTAGTGAGTGAAACTCGTCTATAGTTGATGCGTGATAGTCGTGCTGGTTTGCAGCCTATGCATTCTCCATATTGTGTCAACATAGGCCAGACTGTAGAAAACCCACTCAAACGTGTTTCTGTAAAACACGAGTAGCAGCAGAGAATTTAAAAAATCAAATTCCAGTACAAATAAATAGGATCGATTGAGCACGTCACACCTGAAGAAAGGACTCTCACGATGGCCGTCTTCGCCACTCTGCCAGCTGACATCCAAGCAGGTGAGTAACACAGAGAGCACTCTGACAGGTGCCGTTTGTCATGACATCTTAGCAGAATCTTTCAACTGGCCAGTGTTTAGAAGCTACGCTTTGCATTTGTTTACATCCTGATCCTCTTTTTTCCCTTTCCAGAGGATGTTGCTGTGGTCATCCCGGATGTCATCCCACACGTCACCAAGGACGTGACACTGGATGTTCCATGCAGAGCTAGGAAAGGGGCAGTCCAGCGATTATTTTGCAGGCTTTGGAGGCAGTGTGCTGCTGCGCCTGCCACAAGAAAGAGGAGGAACAATATTAATTATTCATCAGACCTTCAGAAATGGGATTGAACCATAGACCATTAAATTATTTGCATTATAATTGGACTCAATTCTGCTTTTCTTCAGTTTACTACTTAATTTCAGAACATTTCTATAAACTTTTACTTTGCAAGTGTGGAGTAGGTTGTGTAAATAAGTGGGAAACATCCCAATTTTAATGCTTTGAATAATTTACTTTGTACATTTAAAAAAAAAGTATTATTTCACAACAAAAAGAAGAGGGCGCTCAACCAACGTTGAGTTGAGGTGCAACCAAAAATTTGATCATCATCATAGAAAAGGAAAAGGCGCAACTCTTGTCACTATAAAAAATGCATTGTTTAATTCAGGCAAGGTTAAAAGATTAACGTTTCGGCCTAGTCTATGGCGAAATGCAAGTTGTGTTTGCCCAGTAAGAGGGTGACCCAGACTCACCCTGGTTCTTGAGGGTTGAAGACAGTGAAAAATGATCATTAAGTAAATGGGACTTTTCAATTCTTGAATCAAAATCTTTAATGAACATGAATTTAAATACAATTGACTTGAGGATCAGAGCAGGCAGGCTGACTGGCTAGCCCTGTGCCTCTACCTCTGTGCGGTTCATCTCAACCAAGAGGTTGTGTGGGTTGTCTTTCTCTCTGTGGGTGTGAATCACTATGAGCTCTCCCTCTGCCTGCCATTTGGCTGATCAGAAGCCTTCTGCTCTTTCTTACTCACATGAACAGGAGGAATGGCCTCTGGGGTAACCTCCTCCTCTATCTAATGCCTCTTCCACCTCCTCCTTCTGACTGTGTTCGACTGAGGTCACTCGTTCTCTCTCCCTGGGTGTTGGATAGATAGTTCCTCCTCCTCTGTGTCTTTGTGATGGTGGAGGGAGTTATCCTGTTCCGGCTCCCTCTAAGGGTGTGCACCGTAATCTCTTTCGGTTTGTTGAGGGGTTCAGTGGTTTTGGAGGGAGTCTGAAGTCCGATCTCTAGCGATGAGTGTGGGGTCTGTCAAATCAAATCAAATGTATTTTTATCAGCTGATATCTCAAAGTGCTGTACAGAAACCCAGCCTAAAACCCCAAACAGCAAGCAATGCAGGTGTAGAAGCACGGTGGCTAGGAAAAACTCACTAGAAAGGCCAAAACCTAGGAAGAAACCTAGAGAGGAACCAGGCTATGAGGGGTGGCCAGTCCTCTTCTGGCTGTGCCGGGTGGAAATTATAACAGAACATGGCCAAGATGTTCAAATGTTCATAAATGACCAGCATGGTCAAATAATAATAGTCACAGTAGTTGTCGAGGGTGCAGCAAGTCAGCACCTCAGGAGTAAATGTCAGTTGGCTTTTCATAGCCGATTATTAAGAGTATCTCTACCATCCTGCTGTCTCTAGAGATTTGAAAACAGCAGATCTGGGACAGCAAGGAGTCATCATGCTAGGTAGTACTGAGGGATGGTCCTAGGGCTCAGGTCCTCCGAGAGAGAGAAAGAAAGAGAGAATTAGAGAGAGCATACTTAAATTCACACAGGACACCGGATAAGACAGGAGAAGTACTCCAGATATAACAAACTGACCCTAGCCCCCGACACATAAACTACTGCAGCATAAATACTGGAGGCTGAGACAGGAGGGGTCAGGAGACACTGTGGCCCCATCCGATGATACCCCGGACAGGGCCAAACAGGAAGGATATAACCCCACCCACTTTGCCAAAGCACAGACCCACACCACTAGAGGGATATCTTCAACCACCAACTTACTGAGACAAGGCCGAGTAAAACCCACAAAGATCTCCGCCACGGCACAACCCAAGGGGGGGCGCCAACCCAGACAGGCATCAGTGACTCAACCCACTCAAGTGACGCACCCCTCCTAGGGACGGCATGAAAGAGCACCAGTAAGCCAGTGACTCAGCCCCTGTAATAGGGTTAGAGGCAGAGAATCCCAGTGGAAAGAGGGGAACCGGCCAGGCAGAGACACCAAGGGCGGTGCGGTTCGTTGCTCAAGAGCCTTTCCGTTCACCTTCACACTCCTGGGCTAGACTACACTTAATCATATGACCCACTGAAGAGATTAGTCTTCAGTAAAGACTAAAAGGTTAAGACCGAGTCTGCGTCTCTCACATATGTATGCCTCGCTGTCTGTATGTCTCTCTCAAATGTCAATATGCCTTGTATACTGTTGTTCAGGTTAGTTATCATTGTTTTAGTTCACAATGGAGCCCCTAGTTCCACTCTTCATACCCCTGATACCTCCTTTGTCCCACCTCCCACACATGCGGTGACCTCACCTATTACAACCACCATGTCCAGAGATACAACCTCTCTCATCATCACCCAGTGCCTGGGCTTACCTCCGCTGTACCCGCACCCCACCATACCCCTGTCTGCGCATTATGCCCTGAATATATTCTACCATGCCCAGAAACCTGCCCCTCTTATTCTCTGTCCCCAACGCTCTAGGCGACCAGTTTTGATAGCCTTTAGCCGCACCCTCATACTACTCCTTCTCTGTTCCGCGGGTGATGTGGAGGTAAACCCAGGCCCTGCATGTCCCCAGGCACCCTCATTTGTTGACTTCTGTGATCGAAAAAGCCTTGGTTTCATGCATGTCAACATCAGAAGCCTCCTCCCTAAGTTTGTTTTACTCACTGCTTTAGCACACTCTGCTAACCCTGATGTCCTTGCCGTGTCTGAATCCTGGCTCAGGAAGGCCACCAAAAATTCAGAGATTTCCATACCCAACTATAACATCTTTCCCGTCAAGATAGAACTGCCAAAGGGGGAGGAGTTGCAGTCTACTGCAGAGATAGCCTGCAAAGTAATGTCATACTTTCCAGGTCCATACCCAAACAGTTCGAACTACTAATTTTGAAAATTACTCTCTCCAGAAATAAGTCTCTCACTGTTGCCGCCTGCTACCGACCCCCCTCAGCTCCCAGCTGTGCCCTGGACACCATTTGTGAATTGATCGCCCCCCATCTAGCTTCAGAGTTTGTTCTGTTAGGTGACCTAAACTGGGATATGCTTAACACCCCGGCAGTCCTACAATCTAAGCTAGATGCCCTCAATCTCACACAAATCATCAAGGAACCCACCAGGTACAACCCTAACTCTGTAAACAAGGGCACCCTCATAGACGTCATCCTGACCAACTGGCCCTCCAAATACACCTCCGCTGTCTTCAACCAGGATCTCAGCGATCACT